>NC_058054.1:26100524-26333024 GCF_020085105.1 Siniperca chuatsi
TGATCAGTGTCGCCATTAAAGCTCCCTCGATGACAAAAACATTTTCAGTGGACAGGCCAAAACATTTAAGTCCCTGTTTTCATGCGCCTTGGCACCTGGTGCAAAGTCAAATGACCAGCACCCAGTGTGCAGGGAGCGTAACGGCAAGCCTTTGGTGTTTTAGTGACAAGTTGCACCTGGTTCATTTGGGAACGAGGTGAGATTGAGGTGAATATATTATTAGTGGGTGTGTTCAACACGTTCTCATTCCCAGGTCGTCAAATAGATGTTTTGTTTGCGTCTCCATAAAGATGCACAAGGTACCCTTTATAGTCTGTATGAGAAGCACCAGGCTTTCAATTAACTCCAATATAAAACTATCCGCTGCAATATTAGATGCTCAGAGGAACTGCTGGCCATCCATTCACTCCAATATTAACCTGACTGCAGCGCTATAAGACACTGAGCATCAGTCCCATTGGAGAACCGAGGACCTGCCGCCCAGAAATATTGTCTTCACTGTTAATTCCCATGTTTAGGTTTTCTTTCAAGGATATCCTCAACACAAAACATAAATGTGTCTATGATAATTAAAAGTTTTAGTTTTAGTTTTAGTTTAGTTTTGTTAGTTATTACAAAGATTCTCTCAGGTCTCAGACCTAATGTTCTCAGGATAGTAAATTACTCAATGTCAGGATTTACATTTAAACAATAACTTTTTCTAATATTAATCACATTTAGGCTAGTAGTTTGAAACACTGTAAAAACACATTTTAAAGCCATTCAGTTCATTGTGGAGCAACACTAAAACATACAGCTCACAACATCTTGAAGCTCATGAATCATTAGCCTATAACTTAAGCAAAATAAACAAGAAAGATGCCAACTTTTCTGCAATTCCTAGAACGTAAACACAGGAAGATAAAGAAAGCCCCATCTGCACAAATATCAAGAAGACATCGTTCTTGGTTGCTAGTCCAGGTCAGATCTAGATTCATTCTCCAGCTAGCTGCTAGCAACTGTTGATTTCGCTCATCCACATCCCAGCATGCAATGCACATCTGGCTGCAGGAGCCATATAGCTCAAACTTGCAGAGTACGCCTTGTAGTTGTGTGGAACGTGATCCGACCTTGATCTAACCAAACAAACCACTCCAGAATTCACTTGGGTCCGGACTGAGACCACTTCCTCTAAAGGGTCTCGTGTGTTTGTTTTGGTCCATACCCGAGCAGAATTGCTGTGTTCAGATCTGCCCAAACGAATTGTACCAAGGGGAGTTGGATTCAAATCATTCTTGAAGACAGTCACTCAATTCAGACAGATGCATGTATACTTCTTATTTTCTTTAAGATATCACACCAACTAAAATTTTCAGTCACCTCCCAGTCACCAGCATGTGAGGTTGACTTGTGTAGCTTTATCAATGTATTACTGCTACACTGGCGTAGAGGTTCTCAAACAGTGTGACATGGCACACAGGTGTGTCGTAGGAGCAGGCCTGGTGTGCCGTAGAATTTTTTTTATTATCAAATACTATTTTATTAACATCTAAATAGTAGTCTAGTATTATTATAGTAGTATTTCAAATTTTGTGTGGGCTACTTCAAACGGTTAATGGGACAAAATGAAAAACAGAGCCAGCGGATGATGAACTGTGTGCAGGTTTCAGACAAGACCCAAGAAGCAAGCTACCTTGTAGCTGAGCTTATCGCAAATGTGAAAAAAACCCATACCATTTCTGAAACACTAATTCTACCGGCGTGTAAGAAACTGGTCAGTGTGATGTTGGGAGAAGCTGCAGCTACAGAGATGGAAAAAATCCCCCTCTCAGATAGTACCATCAAACGAATTGATGACATGTTGGCAGAGGACAACAGAGGATGTTGTTAAGAACAAATTCAGTCAGCGGCAAGTTTTCCCCGTAGATCGACGAGTCTTCATATTTCAGCGGATACCTCCAGCTAATAGCAAACATTCGATACGTGGATGAGGATTCAATCAACGAGACCATCCTAATCTGTAAGCAGCTACCCAGTCATGCAACAGGGATGAGATTTTTCAGGTGACAGATGCCTACTTGAAAGAATTCAAGACTGGGTTTTGTGACTTAAGTGAAGGAGCAGAATCCTACCATCCAAGCAACACACTGCCTCTTGCACAGCACAGCTCTCGTAGCCAAAACAATGCCACCCAATGTCACACACTGGAGTGTAGAATCAGGCTGTGAAGATTGTCAAATCATGTCCCCTGAAATCTCGACTGTTTTCAATTCTGTGTGTGGAAATGGGGGCTGAGCACCAGGCTTTGCTACTTCACACAGAGGTGAGGTGGTTCTCACGGGGAAAGGTCCTGGCCCATTTGTATGAACTGTGGGATGAAGTGAGTTCACCAGGGAACATGAACTGCCTCACATGGATTTAATCAGGGAAGAGGCATGGTGGGCAAAGCTGGCATATCTCGCTGACATATTCAACCAACTAAATGACCTAAACACCAGAATGCAGGGGAAGAACGAAACCATTCTCAGCACAACAGACAAACTCCAAGGCTTTGGTTCAAAACTGACCCTCTAGCAAGAGGCTGTGATGAGTGGGTCAACTGAGATGTTCCCCCTAGCATTGGCACACACCAAGGGTAAAATATGATTGCCCAATCTCATTGGCAAGCACCTGGACACACTGGAAGAGAGGTTTACCAAGTACTTCCCCTCTGCCAACGTGGAATACTACGACTAGGTTTGCACACCATTCCATCCTCTTTCCTCTGCATCAACCCAGACACTGACCATGACATAAAAAGAACTGGTTGAGCTCAAAGAGGATCGCTTGCTGAAAATTGACTTTGCACATTTTCCCCTTGATACCTTTTGGTTGCGGGTATCAAAGTAATACCCTAATCTATTAGAGCATGCAGATTAAATTTTATTACCATTCCTAACCACGTACTGGCCTTCTCGTCAATGACGTACATGAAAAACAACAGAAGGGAGCGATTGTCCGTGGAACAGGACATGGCACTGTCCTCTGTCCCGTCTCGGATCAAGACACTCTGCTCTCGGAGACAGACAAAAACACTACAATTAATAGCCTTTCCAAATTAATTGAAACAACATAGGTTATTGTAATAGGACATATATTTAGCAAGTAGGCCTAATTGTTTTATTGTGAATTGTCTATTTCAAATGCAATAAAGCCTCTGTATACATTTTAATACAGTATATTCTATATTTATGAGAATGTAATTGATGACAGTGTGCATTCTGACTCCTGGGGTAACTTTCTTCAAAGACTGGACCAGACTGAGAACTAGACTGAGAATATTTATTTTTCAAATAGGCATTTTCTCTGTTTGACTGTGCACTATCTGCTGTGTTGGTTAACTAATCATTTAGTCTAATTGTGTGAACGACAGCACCAGTTTTTTTGTGCACCTAAACATCATGTTTATATTCAAGTGACAAAGACCTCTGGCAGCCGTAGGAATTATGACTCCTTTCCTCCGGGACCAAAGGAGGAAGTAGTTTGACCTTGTTATAGAGTGACAGATGAGCTTTCCCTAACCCTAACCAAGTGCCTACAGCAGTGGTCTTCAAACCTTTTTGAAGATGAAATTTCCAAGGCACACTTGGTCACAATTTTTTTTTACTCAAAATATTGATGTACTGAATGCATTATATTACATTTACCTTACATTTATTTAGCTGATGCTCTTATCCAAAACGACTTACAATAAGTGCATTTCAACCATGAGGTTAAAAACATATTGAGGTCACAATGACCTTTGAGTCAAAAGTGTCACCTATCTAGTGTCCCATATCCCATTAAACAGGACTCCGTAAAGACTTGGTATTTCACACGTGTGACGAGTGTTGTGTGCCTGATACACATTCTCTTCAGCTCCATGTACATAGGTGTGAGACCAAATATACAAATTATAGGAAAACATAAATAGTATATTCTGTATGCCTTTATACTTGACATGCATCAAATAAGTTGATTTCATATTGTATGCATGTATTATTCAGTCTAGTTTGCCATAGTCCATACTTTGGGCTCCAACTTCTCATTTTCATAGGCTATTTGTACAAAACTAATGTAACGTCATAATTCCCTGAAGGTGGTGGGTGATGAGAGATGACAAGTGTGAATATCTAAAATGTCTCTTTTTACAAGTCTTTATGTTTACAAGTCATGTAATAAAAGTATAATAAAAGGCATGAGATGCTCAAGAAAAACAGTTTTTAAGAGCCCAGCTCCCTCTGTTTGTTCAGCACAGCTTGGCCATCAAACAGCAAATTAATATCAAGCAGTCAAGATGTTAACGTTACCTCTGCAGTGACTTATTATTTCTCCTCATTACCAATGAGGTGTCTGAGCTACTACACCTAAACTTGTTAACAATACCAGTTTTAGGCACAGGCAAAGTAGATGATCGCTTAGGGCACCACCAGCTGGAGGAGCAAAATCTGACACCTCTGTCCAATGCACACACTTCTAAACCAACTTCCCACTGCACTACACATCTCTCACGGTTTAGCTCACTGTGGAGGACTTTGCAGTGCACAAAGCTGTTTAGACAGGTGAGTACAACAACAAACTCACTAATAGTCAATATAGCTGCAAGCGGCAATTTAAATGTTTTGATCTGGACCTGGTCAAATGTGGCCTAGATGTGAAAAATGCAGTGAGCTTTCCCTTTTATGCATTTTCACAAATAGAATGATGAAAACAAACAATTTCTGATTCATAGTCTGATTCGTCTTATGCCACGCACATTTCTTGCCCTTATAGCACCCCCTAGCGGTCGATTTGAAGGAATCTTTTAGGGTATGTTTCAGGTACTTCGGTGGACATATCCAGGAAGTTTTGTGGACAGTTGTGGACTTTGGTCTATATATGTGCAGAGCCACGCCCCTTTTGAAGTTCATTGATTAATTTCTTCAAAACTAAATGAGATATCAACAAGCTTTATAACAGATTTGATAAGATTCATCCAATGATAATCCACTGAAAATTTGGTAGCAATCAGACCTACGGTTTAGGAGGAGATGTCAAAAATGTTTTTCAAATAATTCAAAATGGTGGAAAATCTAATTGGGTGGACTTAGAGAGAGACTGTAGAGCACATTGAGCTGGACTTAAAGAGAGAAATTTCAAGTCAACATGGTGACCTCTGTGGAAGGGGACCCACTCCCTATGTAAATAAAAACAGCTTATTTTAAGGTAATGAAAACACAACAATTCTTATTTTCAGGTGATTATACACCTCTAAATATTACACGCTGGACCTTTTTAATATGTGTGTTTGTGTGCTGAAGCTGCTGTATAGTTTATATTGTTCATACATCTGCGTGTTGATTGTCTTGGTTATGCTTTATACTGCTGTTAAAGTGTCAGATGATTTAATTTATGTAGCTTAATAGTGGCCCTCACTTATTAGCCCTTTTTATTTATTATTGGACATTTTTGTTTAATTTTGAGATTTGTCCACTTTTCTGGTTAATTGTAATAAGACTATACAGAGGAAGGCAATTGTATAATTAGAATTGATAATCACTTGCACAGGTTGCAAAGTGCCTGTCAGTAGAAAAGAAATTTATTGTGGCATGATGTTGTTCTGCTAGAATATACAGTACATTTAAATGTTAATGAACTTTACTTTGTAGCCTAAAGGTGTTCTTTAATCTAATAGTTCTAACCCTGCTGTGTGTTCACACACCCTTGGACACTCACTCACAGTCTCTCTCTTGTTATCTAAATGTCTCTGGTCTGTGTGCTCTCAGGTTTGCTCACATGCTTGCTGAACTTGACAGTTTGGCTGGAATTATGGCACAATGTAACACTCAATCAGAAAATGGGAGTAGGTCATTTCTGATTGGCTCCAATGTGACTGCTAGTAGGATTACTAGGGTTAGTAGGTTACAAGAGTAGTACTAGAAGAATGGCTCCATTTAAGTAACAGTTTTGGTTACATACCTAGTTTTATGAACCTTTTATTAAATTCTGTTTCTAAGTTAGTTTGTGCTTTATTAGCTTGCAGCCTTGGTAGATTTCTGGCTAACTTCTGCAAAATATGCAGTAGCTAATTAAGCTAGTAGGCCAATTTACCTTGATGATTGCCAGATACACAGCCATGTCATTGTAATTATTAATGTAGTATCTTTAGCTAGGCTGCAAGCCAATATATTAGACACAGAATTTCATAATATAAGGAATTTCAACTAGGTAAGTAACCAAAACAGTATTGATTACTTATGTGTGGCTGATGTGTGCCTCCTTACTTCTCCCAGTGCTTCCCTGTTTCCCTAGTAACTGATAATCCTGCTAGCAATCAGATTGTAGACAAAACAGCCAATTTGAAATTACCTTCTTTCTTACCCATTTTCTTATTGGCTGGAATTGTGGCACACTGTAACACGCTGAGTAAAACTGAGTGAAAGAAAGTTAGAATTTTTACATCAGTGCTTATGTCTTATGTGGATAATAGCTAACATAAAAAATTGATTTTTGTTTGCTCAAATAAATGTTTTCAATTTATTGATATAGCGCCAATTCATAACAGAAGTTATCGCATTGCACTTTTCCTATAGAGCAGATCTAGACCAACTCTTTATAATATTATTTACAGAGACCCAACAATTCCCACCATGAGCAAGGTGGCAAGGAAAAATTTCCTTTTTAAGAGGCAGAAACCTCAAACAGAACCAGACTCGCTGGTGGGCAGCCATCTGCCGCTGTGTGATAATAATTTCTCTACAAATATAATTATTGTGCTTGAAAACATTATTTTTCTGTGCTCAAAATATCCCATTGCACACTCAGGAATATGGCACAAACATTACTCCATACTTTTGGTGAGGTCAGAAATTTTGCCACAGCAACCTCCTGACCAACTTTGAACATGCAAGACTTTATATAACTTCATTATTCACTGTCTTAGCCAGACATGTGCCCTGTATACATTCTGTGGTTGGTGCAGTTCAGTGTAAAGGAGAATTATGGTGTTTTTATGACAAGCAGTGCAGTATTTGCTTTTTGTCATGTTTGCCTGGTAGAGGTAACTGATAAGACATGCCGTTGTAATTCCTTTGGTCCAAGCAGGACTCCAGCTCTGTCATAATCTTTAAACCTGCCTGCCACAGATTCAACCAGAGGTTTTAGCACTAAAAGCTCTGACTCAAACTCCATGTGGCATAAGGTCATCTGATTCCCTCTGCCACCCTCCTTCCAAGCAGCCCTGCCTCCTCCGGTGATAATCAAGCTGTGACCCTGCTTTTAGCACCAACAGCAGATTAATCAGGAGCCCCAGGGCACAAGTCCTCTCTGGCTGAGCACGTTTGAGCCTGGCTTAATAAGTCTGACAGGCCTCACACGTGTTCTCCTCCCTGTGTGTAGGTGGGCCAACAGTACTAAAAAGCTTAGAGAAGTTTGCTTGTAAAAGTACTCTCTCCATCCCCAACTACCACAAATGCATCCTTGTGCAAAATAGTTAGTAGTGTAAAAATCATGCACACTTATCAGCCTAAAGATCCTACATTTGTGTGTCATGGTTTAAGTGTGGGTAGTGATCCCAACTCATGGTACTAGCTCACCTGAAACGTTCTGAGATCTTTAGATGAAAGTTGGGGTTACACCATGTAAAGCAGGGCTTCTCAAAAAATTAACCAAGGGCCGGATCCAGACCATATATCATTTACTGTAATATGTGAGAATATATTTTCTTGTGTTTGAGTGTTGTGTACAATGTGTGACATGTGTTGCAGACTGCAAAGCTAAACAGAATTGCCTGTGCTTCAGTTTCTTTGTATGCATTCACTCCAGTCCAATCACAAGTATAATGTCATTACTATGACATTAAGCTGCCTCTGTCAGTCGGTGGCATACAAACGTTATACAAGGTACAAGGTAGATTTATATATAATTTTACAACACAGGGTTGTAAAATGAGATTTAAGTTCCAGTTTCCTTTTATGCTAGTCACAGAAACAGACGTTAAATACAAAAAACGATATACAGTAGATAATGAATAATCATATAATTATATACTTATATAATGAATAAGTCATAGAGATAAATCTATTTTACATGGTGGAGTGCTGAGGATGAATTAAGGTGTCTCAGAGCTTGAGCGAAGAAGCTGCTCTGGAGTCTGGTGGTACGGCAGTGGATACTTCTGAATCTCTTGCCAGATGGAAGCAGGGTGTACAGGCTGTGGCTGGGATGGGTACTGTCTTTTATCGCTGATGCTCAGTAGATGGATACCAATGATCTTCTAAGTGGTTTTAATCACTTGCTGCAGAGCCCTCCAGTCCTGAGCCATGCACATCCCATGTCAGTTTGTGATTGCTTGTTTCCAGTCAGGATGCTTTCTATTGCTCCTCTGTAAAAGTTAACAAGAACTTGGCATGGGAATTTTGCCCTCATATGTTTTTTTAAGAAATACAGCCGTTTCTGAGCTTTCTTTACCAGGGTGGAGAGAGGAGAGGACCATGAGGACCATGGTTCTCTGTGATGCTGATTTCCAGGAACCTGATACTGTTATATCACTAAAGCAGCAGCAAAACAGTTCTCAAAGTTTGCGAAGAAAAGTTGATCAAGAGAACAGAGGAATGGAAAAAGAAATGCGTTCCACAGTCCAGCACCAATGTGCTCATACCGCAGCTGCTTGACCAATGAACACTTGAATCAATGCCTTCATTTGCTTCATGCTGTCTTCGTTATTGTTTAGAGCTTTAGCTTAAGGAAGACTAGGGTTTATTACAACTTGGGTTTTATTTTTGTAGATCTGCCATCATTTCTATAGGTTATGATAACACTGTACTCACCACTGTAAAAAAAACAGCAAAAAAAAAAGAAACAAACAAAAACAGTCAGATGATCAGGTTGTAAACAAGTTTGGATGTGTATTATTTGCAAACCTGAAATGTCTGTAATTATCCGTCATTGAACAGAATAACTGTGTGTACACAACTGTGTGGGTCTGTAAACTGTGATGGAAACAAACAGTTTGGGTAATAATTTTACTGTTCGCCTTCGTTTTCTCCTTCAAATAAGTTTGGCTAACCTGGAGGTTTGTTTCCAACCTGACTGCTCATGCTCACTACAAAAATAAAACCCAATTTTTAATATACCACAGTTGTGTATCTTTGATGTCATCAGGGTTATCTCTGCTTGGTCATGAAGGCTACAAAGTTATCACAGGAATCCTGCGTTACAAACTTGGAATGTGGAGTTTAAAAGACATGGGTGTTTCCCAGACAAATGAAATGATGCTATCAAGCTACATTATGGTTTTTACTGTGTCAAGAAAATGAGAATTAATGACATAAAAAAAAAACGCAGTTGCAACATAAAGTGGATTTGTGCTGCCCAGATGAGATATAGTAGCAGCTGATCACAGCTCAACTTATGTGCTCCCTCACATGGAACGGTACAACTTTTGGTATTAGCCACATAATGAAACAAAGTGGAGTTAAGCATTTGTAGAGTATTAACTCATTATTGATTCATAATTCAGAGTTGCAGTCCTACACGCTTCTCTGCGCTTCCAGAGCAGTTACCCACCTAAAACTCCCGACCACTTAAATTAATCAAATCTAAAGTTAACAGAAGAGGAGTTATACATAAAAACCTAAACAAAAACGCAGAAATAGCACAACAAAATAGGAGAATTAAATGTGGACTCCTAAACATCAGATCTCTGTCATCTAAAGCTGTACTAGTGAACGATTTAGTATCAGAGTATCATATTCACTTATTTGGTTTTAATGAAACCTGGCTGGGTCATGAAGAATATGTTAGCCTAAATGAATCCACTCCGCCCAGTCATATTAATGCTCATATTCCTCGAGGCACCAGCCGAGGAGGTGAAGTTGCAGCCATCTTCGACTCAAGTCTATTAATCAAGCCTAAACCTAAACTAAATTATAACTCATTCGAAAGCCTTGTTCTTAGTCTTTCACACCCGACCTGGAAAACACGACAGCCAATTCTATTTGTTATAGTGTACTGTGCACCTGGTCCTTATTCTGAATTTTTATCTGAATTCTCAGAGTTTTTATCAAGTTTAGTCCTTAAAACAGATAAAGTAATTATTGTAGGTGATTTCAATATTCATGTGGACGTTGAAAATGATAGCCTTAGTTCTGCGTTTATCTCATTATTAGATTTGATTGGCTTTTGTCAGAGTGTACATGAAGCCAATCACTGTTTTAACCACACCCTCGACCTTGTTCTGGTATATGGCATTGAAATTTAACATTTAATAGTCTTTCCACGGAATTCTCTTTATCTGACCATTACGTAATAACTTTTGAACTCCTATTACTGGACTACACGCCATTAGGCAAAAATTCTGATATTGCTGTAGCTAAATTCAAGGAAGCGATCCCATCTGCATTTAATTCAATGTTATGTTATGAACCATCCCTTAGTTATGCTGCTATAGGCCTAGACTGCCGGGAGACTTCCCATGATGCACCTCTTTCCTCCCTCCTTCTCTCCCTCTCCATCTGTATGCATTTTTATGCCATTAATGCATGTTACTAAATCAACACCTTCTCTCTCCTGTAGTTTTGTGCTTTCTCATTTCTCTCCTCTCTCCTTCTGCCTCTGGAGCTGCAGAGTCTGGATCTGTGGTTGTGGGCCACCTGCTGCCCCCGTGTTCCTGCTCGGCAGTTGCTACTACAGTTGTTGTTATTGGCTTTGTTACTAATACTGACATTGTTTTTCCCATAGCTGTCATTCCTATTATTACAAATGTATTAATATTAACACTACAATTACTATTCTACTATTTAAAAAAATAAATAAAATTGTAGGTGGTATTTGCATTGTGCTTCCCTCTCCACCACCCCCCTCCCCCAAAACCTCTCTCAAAACCTAACACGGCAGCAGCGGATGGCCACCCACCAAAAGTGCAATTATGTAAATAAAATTGAATTGAATTCATAGTGATGACATAGGTGCAGAGAAAGCCGAGTACCCCTGTGCCCCAGCATATAGTTGGGGCCAAATTTGCATCGATTTGCTCTCCACCCAGCATACGCTGCACGTACGTGGCATAACGATGTCAGACTAACCGCCAAAATGATCAGGCCTGCAGCTCCTTAAAACCTGTCTGCAGTGCATAATGGGGCAAGCAAGACTGAACCATGTTTCTGTACTGAACTGTCACAAGAATTTGTCACAAAATAGGAACCTGGATGTGATCGCAGATGAATTCATCAAGCGCACGGCTACAAATTCTCTCTCTCTCTCTCTCTCTCTCTCGTCTGCATCACACTTTTTATCAATTAATGGTTTTTACAATGACAGAAGACCCTTATGGATTATTTAAAATCAAGGCCAGTTACGTCGCCCGGATTGGCGCTACCGGGGCCCCACCCTGGAGCCAGGCCTGGGGTGGGTGCCCGACGGCGAGCGCCTGGTGGCCGGGCCTTTCCCCACGGGGCCCGGCCGGGCACAGCCCGAAGGAGCGACGTGGGGCCGTCCTCCCGTGGACCCACCACCCGCAGGAGGATCCGTAAGGGGCGGTGCAGAGAGATCTGGGCGGCAGTCGAAGGCAGGGGCCCGGCGACCAGATCTCCGGACACAGAAACTGGCTCTAGGGACATGGAATGTCACTTCGCTGGGGGAAGGAGCCTGAGCTTGTGCGGGAGGTTGAGCGTTACCGGCCAGATATAGTCGGCCTCGCCTCCACGCACAGCCTGGGCTCTGGAACCCGTCTCCTCGAGAGGGCTGGACGCTCCATTTCTCTGGCGTTGCCGGGCGGGAGAGGCGGCGGGCTGGTGTGGGCCTGCTCATAGCCCCACAGCTCAGCCGTCACGTGTTGGAGTTTACCCCAGTGAACGAGAGGGTCGCGTCCCTCCGCCTCCGGGTGGGGACAGGTCTCTCACTGTTGTGGCGGCCTCACGGGCCGAACAGCAGTGCAGAGTACCAGGCCTTCTTGGAGTCCCTGGGAGGGGTACTAGACAGTGCACCACCCGGGACTCCGTTGTTCTACTGGGGACTTCAACGCCCACGTGGGCAACGACAGTGACACCTGGAGAGGGGTAATCGGAAGGAACGGCCCCTGATCTGAACCCGAGCGGTGTTCAGTTGTTGGACTTCTGTGCTAGTTACAGTTTGTCCATAACTAACACCATGTTCAAGCACAAGGGTGTCCATCAGTGCACGTGGCACCAGGACACCCTAGGCCGGAGGTCGATGATCGACTTTGTTGTCGTATCATCTGACTCTCCGCCGCGTGTCTTGGACACTCGGGTGAAGAGAGGGGCGGAGCTGTCAACCGATCACCACCTGGTGGTGAGTTGGATCCGCTGGCGGGGGAGGAAGCCGGACAGACTTGGCAGGCCCAAGCGTATCGTGAGGGTCTGCTGGGAACGTCTGGCGGAGCCCTCTGTCAGCAGGGTCTACAACTCACACCTCCGGAGAGCTTCTCCCAGATCCCGGGAGGTTGGGGACGTTGAGTCCGAGTGGACCATGTTTTCCACCTCCATTGTCGATGCGGCGGCTCGTAGCTGTGGTCGCAAGGTTTCTGGTGCCTGTCGCGCGGCAATCCCCGAACACGGTGGTGGACGCCGGAAGTAAGGGATGCCGTCAGGCTGAAGAAGGAGTCCTATCGGGCCTTGTTGGCTCGTGGGACTCCCGAGGCAGCTGACAGGTACCGGCAGGCTAAGCGTGCTGCAGCCCGTGCGGTCACAGAGGCAAAAACTCAGGACTGGGAGAGGTTCGGAGAGGCCATGGAGGAGGACTATTGGTCGGCCTCAAAGAAATTCTGGCAAACCGTCCGACGGCTCAGGAGGGGGAAGCAGTGCTTCACCAACACCTTGTACGGTGCGGGTGGAGAGCTGTTGACCTCGACTGGGGATGTTGTCGGACGGTGGAAGGAATACTTTGAGGATCTCCTCAATCCCGCTGTCACGTCTTCCGAAAAGGAAGCGGAGGCTGGGGACCGGAGGCGGACTCATCCATCACCCTGGCGAAGTCACTGAGGTTGTTGGCAAGCTCCTTGGTGGCAAGGCTTCGGGGGTGGATGAGATCCGTCCTGAGTATCTTAAGTCTCTGGATGTTGTGGGACTGTCTTGGCTGACACGTCTCTGCAACATCGCGTGGGCGGTCTGGGACAGTGCCTCTGGACTGGCAGACCGGGGTGGTGGTCCCTCTGTATAAGAAGGGGGACCGGAGGGTGTGTTCCAATCACAGAGGGATCACACTTCTCAGCCTCCCCGGTAAGGTCTATTCCAGGGTACTGGAGAGGAGAATTCGTCCGATAGTCGAACCTCGGATTCAGGAGGAGCAGAGTGGTTTTCGTCCCGGTCGTGGAACACTGGACCAGCTCTATACTCTCCACCGGGTGCTCGAGGGTTCATGGGAGTTTGCCCAACCAGTCCACATGTGCTTTGTGGATCTGGAGAAGGCATTCGACCGTGTGCCCCGGGGCGCTTTGTGGGGAGTGCTCTGGGAGTATGGGGTCCGGGGCCCTTTGCTAAGGGCTGTCCGGTCCCTGTATAACCGGAGCAGGAGCTGTGTTCGCATTGCCGGCAGTAAGTCAGACCTGTTCCCGGTGCATGTTGGACTCCGCCAGGGCTGCCCTTTGTCACCGGTTCTGTTCATAATTTATATGGACAGAATTTCTAGGCGCAGTCAGGGGCCGGAGGGTGTCCGGTTTGGGAACCACAGGATCTCATCTCTGCTGTTTGCAGATGATGTCGTTCTGATGGCTTCTTCAAACCAGGACCTGCAGCATGCACTGGGACGGTTTGCAGCCGAGTGTGAAGCAGCTGGGATGAGAATCAGCTCTTCCAAATCTGAGGCCATGGTTCTTGACCGGAAAAAGGTGGTTTGCTCTCTTCGCGTGGGTGGGGAGTCCTTGCCCCAAGTGGAGGAGTTTAAGTATCTCGGGGTCTTGTTCACGAGTGAGGGACGGATGGAGCGTGAGATTGACAGGCGGATCGGTGCAGCGCCTGCAGTGATGCGGGCGCTGTATTGGACCGTTGTGGTGAAGAAGGAGCTGAGTCGAAAGACAAAGCTCTCGATTTATCGGTCAATCCCACGCTCCTGCCCTCACCTATGGTCATGAGCTTTGGGTAGTGACCGAAAGGACAAGATCGCGGATACAAGCGCCGAAATGGGCTTCCTCCGCCGAGTGGCTGGGCGCCCTTAGAGATAGGGTGAGGAGCTCAGTCACACGGGGAGCTCGAGTAGAGCCGCTGCTCCTCCACGCCGAGAGGAGCCAGCTGAGGTGGCTAGGGCATCTGATCCGGATGCCTCCTGGACGCCTCCCTCGGGAGGTGTTCTGGGCATGTCCCACGGGAGGCGGCCCCGGGAAGACCCAGGACACGCTGGAGGGACTATGTCTCTCGGCTGGCCTGGGAACGCCTCGGGATCCCCCCGGAGGAGCTGGAGGAAGTGTCTGGGGCGAAGGAAGTCTGGGAGTCCCTGCTTAGACTGCTGCCCCCGCGACCCGGCCCCGGATAAGCGGAAGAAGATGGATGGATGGATGGATGGATGGATGGTTTTTACAATGCCTGGTTTTAGGGGGTATTGCATCCCCCTCAGCACCCCTACTTCCTGTGTCCATGCTCAAAATTTTAACTAATTAAAACATATCTGAGATGTAACATGGCACAACAGAGACTGTTGGGGCTGGCCACCCTGAATACTGAAAATAAACGCACTGTAAGAAAACAGATACTGTAGTCCTATTGCTAAGATGAACGTGTATTCGCAGTTGATGTAATCTTTGCTGCTTTGTTTTAGAAACCAATTCAAAAATATGTTGGCCTTAAAGGAAAAGTGTGTTCTGTCAAGTATCACAGAACAGTTGTGTAACAATCTGAGTTGAGTGAGCAGGTGGGCTTTTTACAATAATTTTGATAATGAAATCCTGCACTCTGCCACAATGAGTAATGAGGACGGGTCAAATTCAGAGTACCGTGGACAAGTCCATCAATCATGGCTGTCGCAAGACAGCAGTTGTGACACTTTAAAAAGCTCCAACTGTTTAAAATTTACTCAATACAATTAACTCCATAATCTGTGTCTGTGCCTGCTCTGTGGTGCAGGGAAGGGCCCACTCAGGGTCAGCTGCATGGGGGGTGGGGGGCCGTCACGTGTTTGCGTTATGGTGCTGATAGTGCTGAAATGTGTGCGTTTGACCACTTTTCCCAAATCCATATAGTATCAAATCATATAGGCTATGATTTTTGCATAAGGTTTATATTGGGCATGGGGTGGGACATTCAACTGTTTTGAGCACCCACAAAACATAAATCAGCACCTATGCATGATGATGTTACTGTGAGTCATCCATCTCATGTGCCATGACACAGAAGCTACTAGAGGTAAGCATTCATGGTGAATTAATCAGAGATGACACAACACATTAATGTTAAAAAGCAGCAGTATTACATCATGATTTAAGACTGAGAGGTTAGAGTGGTACAGAATTTATCCACAATCAAGGGGTTCTAGACATTTTTTTTTTCATCCAATCACCACAGCTGTCATCCATACATACATTCTATGATTTTAGGGCTACACACTGATTGCAGATTGAGATTTTAAGGTATTGGATTGAGTTATCTTCGCAGGAAAAGATAATGGATAAAAACACAAAGTGGAAAAATCCATTAATAAATACAACTGTCTCTTTCACTCAAAAATCTCATTTTCTGATATTGTATGTTCTTAAAGTCTTTACTAAGTTGGACCAAGCAACATTTCTGCATGTTACTAACTCCACATCTTCTCTCTCCCATAGTTCTGTGCTTTCTCGTCTCTCTCCTCTCCTTCTGTTGCTTGCAAGCCACCTACTGCCCCCATGTTCCTGCTCGACAACAGCTACTACAGTTATTATTATTAGTCTTATTACTATTATTATCATTAATATTACTACTATTATTGTTTTAACTCATCTAACTCAACACGGCAGATGGCCACCCACCCTATAAGTTCTGCTCGAGTTTTCTGCCTGTTAAAGGGAAGCTTTTCCTTGCCTCTGTCGCCAAGTGCTTGCTCATGGTGGGAATTGTTGGGTCTCTGTAAAAAATATTATAAAGAGTATGGTCTAGACCTGCTCTATATGTTAAGTGCAATGAGATAACTTCTGTCATGAATTGGTGCTATATAAATCAAATTGAAAAACTGTAGCACTTTCAACATGTCACAAATCTGAAATGAATGTAATTACGGTGAGGTAAAGGCTGCACTTTAATGAATTTATCACCTCTTATGCAAAAATAAATATATACACAAAAACGTCACACGAAACACTTAATGTGCTCATATTATCCATAAAAACCTTAATGGTAAAGAAACACTGAGAGGCAAGTGAGAAAAAAAAATTCTGGTGATCCATTTTCGAAGTCTGATCTCTCTCCTGTGTTTATGACTTAAGAACAGGTGAAAAAAAAGGTTTTGGATAAAAAAAAAGGATAATCTTTCTAAGTTCCATCTAAGTTTCATCTGTGAAACAGGTGGGGGAAAAAAGTTCTTCCAGGTGAAGTACCTTAATACATTTCTAGTCAAAAGAAAGACATGACAGTAATGTTACATAACTTGCTAACACACAATGTATGTTTAGAGTGTATGGAGAAAATAAAACTCACCTGAAAGAAAACATGAAAGCTTTTTTTCACACGTTAAGTCATAAACACAGGAGAGAAAACTATTTATATCAAACTTAAAAAATAGAATGTTTTTTTTCTCACTTGCCAATCAAGGCTTCCGTTGCCTATTTTTTATGAAATGCACTCAGGTTTGACTAAAATTAATTGTTCAAATCCAACTGTATAGAGCGTATAATTATGATGCTACATTTCATTCACCCTAGTGATTAAATGACAAACCTGCATCAATTTGTTATGTTGTCTGGCTCCACTAGTCTAATAACAGCCAAAAACATAGTATCCCAAACAAAATGGGATAGTGTATTTTTTAATTGTACTGTTTGTATTTGATTGTATAGCATATACAGGTATTTAACTGTTTATTGTGAAATTGAATAATTACATCAAATTGATTGAAAATGTATCCATAAATCATAATTATATGAACATTTCTGTTTTTGCCACTAGATATTAGTTATTTGTATCTGAAATTGAGTTCATGTGTGGGGTTCACCTTGCAAATTCTTGACCCAGGTGAGTATCCAGCTAACTGAATAAGCCTTTTGTCGTGTGTGCTGCGGCACAGGCACAGGCAGATGACCAGGAAGCGGTATGAGGGTGAAGTAACCGGATGGCTACCATGTTTATTGGGGGTGATGTGGTTTACAGGCAGGTACAGGTAATGAACAGGCAACAGCAAAATGGGTTACCGGCTGGCAGTGGTGTAAACAGGGAAGTGAGTCCAATGTGGCTAAACAGTCCAATAGGGAGCAGGCAAAATACAAAATCCAGAATACAACCAAGGTCCATGGGAGACAAAGATTCCGATGTAGGACTCACGGTAAGAATGTCGGGGAACTGGGTACAGGAACCAGGTACAACAAAAGTGCACCAAACGGCGACACACACACACACAATGTCAGAAACACTCACAAGCTAGGAACAAAACTCACAATAGGCGCAGCATCAGACAGGAATCACACCAGACAGTAGAAAGACCATGAAGTAACAACAATGATCCAACATTGAACAAAGACAGAGACCCGGACTAAATACCCTAGGGGAGGTGAAACAACGAGACACAGGTGCAAACAATCACGAAAGGGCCAACAATCAAAGCTGGAGGGAAAGTAAACAAAGAGAGGAAGTAAAACCACAAGACACACAAGGAGAGGGACACACTACAAAATAAAACAGGAAATGAAAACCCCTCAAACTATAACACCTTTACTGTTGTAGATTTGGGCAACAACAGCTAGTAACTTTTAAGCCAGATTTGAAGAACTGAAAAAGCATATTTAAATATGATGTATTAAATCATCAACAGTCAAACCAGGCTAACTTAGTTATCTACGGAGGCCCCTTAAGGTCATGGCGAGATTTTTTTTTGAGGACTACTTTTGCATTCGCTCGCAATATGTTTTGCGTTACCTCGCAATATTTTGCATTCCCTCACAATAAATTGACTATTTATTGCAAATACTTTTCTTCTTCCATTCCTTGCGAGCAATATGTCTCTTCGTAATTGAAGATAGTGTGGAGATTCTCAAGTTAATGCATTTAGCATTCTTTATGGAGACCTCACCTTATATGATGTCCACTGCAAAGAAGTTATAAGATAGAACATTATCAAACTTCTGGGTAGGGGCTGTATATATAAGGAACATCAGTTATTGCATCACACTTATAGCAACAGGTCTTCTACCAAAACCTGTTTCAGCACTGAAGATTACTTTAATTTGTTTTGTGCAAAGAACAGAGGCAAAGATGCAAAACGCTTTCCAACTTGCGTTGGTCTGCATTCCTGATGTATTTCTGCAAGTGGTTCAATGCTGTCTGCTCTTTCTGTGACAGAACCACAGACTCTGTTTTCATCATTTCAGTCACATTCTTGTTTGTTGCATTTTTTTCACTTATACAATTACAGCACATTAGCTTTATGAGGTAGATTCAACTGCACATCTGTAATTCCGCCTCTGGGGTACAGTACAGTACAGAGTACAGTAACTGTTCATGAATGAAACTGACAGTATCCTGCAGATTACCATACTGCTTTCTTCTGGAGAGATCTCTTGCTCTAAGAATTCGTTTAATTTTACTTTCACTAATTACATAACCATGCATGCCTATTGAGCAGTAGTACTATATCAGCATACTTAATGCCCAGTTCAAAGTAAAATTCAATGAGCTTATATACTGTTGCGTTGCGCTGGTAGCAGCTGAGCGGAAGTAGACACATAGCTCTGAAGGAATGGAAGAAGAAAAGTATTGCGAGGTAACACAAAAGTATTGCGACAGAACGCAAAATTTATTGTGAGAGAATGCAAAATATTGCGAGGTAAAGCAAAACATATTGCGAGGGAAAAGTAGTCCTCAAAAAATAATCTGCACAGGTTTCTTAAGATCACTTTTTTTGTCATTTTTCTGAGCCACATGTGATGCTGACATGTTTGAAACAAATCCTGGTTATTTGATTTACCAACAGAAAGCCTTGTCTCTCTTTGCCTCTGACCCTCTCTTTACCTCTCACACACTCACACACACACACACACACACATATACTCTTATTTAAATACCAAACAATGTTCACAAATGGGTCAATTATTTCAAATCTTTCACTTCAGTATTTCATCACTGAGATCAGGACAGCAGAGATTTTATATTTATGCCATTCCTATTGTCCCAGTAGTCTATTTTATACAGTATATTACTACTGTATGACGGTGTAGTCCCTCATTCGTCCAGGAGTGTTCCATCGAAGAAAAGGTTTCAGTTGTAGTCATCTGGACACTGTTTTCAGAATCAAGACGTTTCGGCTCCCTGAGGGCAGGGCTTAAACAACACAGATTAGCTTAAATTTCTGAGTTCTCAGACCATTTCCACAATTGAGAATGACTTCCGGATGGGAGCCGAAACGTCTTGATTCTGAAAACAGTGTCCAGATGACTACGACTGAAACCTTTTCTACGATTACTACAGTATATTATACCTGTCCTAGAATGCATGACCCTGCTCACACCAAATGCGCAAGTGTGACATTGTGTATAAAGCAAGGTCATTATTTTCAATGAACAGTGTGCCTGCACTCTCCTGATCAGTTGCATGAACCACAGTTGCATGCCCTGCCCTGATTTTCAGCCAGGTTTTGTGGCCAAAGGTTAACTGAATTGACCCTTGATGTACAATGACATTATGGCATTTGCCATGACATACAGGTTATGACAATACCAGTTTCACTGTAATAACCATGATGAAAGAAGCTCTGAGTCAGTCATTATCGTGGACTCACAGCAATATTGAGCTTCTTGGGTTTCGCTTCTGATGCCACATAGAGGCAATATCCACATATTTAAATGATTGTCATATCTCATCCCACTCTATAAACACTATAAACACTTTTGCCTTCCAACATGTCATACAAATTAGTTATTCTCAAGCCTAATCTTCTGATTGATGGAACTTGTTGAGAAGAAGCCCTGCAGACACTACTCAGGGCTGAAAAAAACTGCCCACCCTCCATAGCATATTTCTGGGGGGGAAATATCAAATTTATATTGTATTTATAGGTGACAATATTTAATTTTGATATTCTGCTTAAAAGGTTGAGCCATCCAGCCAATGTGCCACACAACAAATTAAGAGATCCAGCCCACAGAGCGGTTAAAGGGAATATAATCTCATGTCTTATGTTGAACCAATAAGTCAGAACCCTCAGTATGATTAGTGATGTGTGTTATTGGTATACCTTGCTTTGAGTGGTCAGAAGACTAGAAAGGCACTATACAAGTACAGTCCATTTACCATTTACCATCTGGTGGCTTCATAGATATTAATAAACCTGGCAATCCTGGCAATTCACAGTCAACATCTTTTCTTAGTGAACTATCAAAAGTCATTGAACCATGTTGTCTAAAGCTTGCCCTGAGTGAGTCCCTTTTGGCAGTTCTTTTATCTCCTAGACATCCTTACTTCCTCCCTTTGGACGTTGTCTTCAATTATTGAGCAGTGCAGCCATTGATCCTGGAGGCAGTTTTCAGAAATGAGACTCAGACATCAAAGAGGAGTGAAAGGCCTCAGAACTCCCCCCTCAGCTTGACCATCACCCTATATTAAATCATATTCATGCTGAAATACTGATTTAAGAAAAGCTAATTTACAAACACATTATTCTATATAAACACAAGTTAAAACCATACATGTAAGAATAAGTGGACAAACTAAGTGTGATATGCTTGTTGACTAGTTGCTTTGATGCCCTAAGATAAGTGACAGAGGGTTTACAACCTCTAGAAAGGGACTGAAGGAAGTAGGATTTTTTGTATAAAGCTTGACTTTAGTCACCTCAGCTACTGTACTGGTAAGCAGGTAGTTCAGGCTTGAGCGATTCTATAAACTCAGGCTAACTGAAACCTAATTTCAACCATCAAGATAACCACTCATGAACACATTTAAAGGGGCATCACTTTACTACTACTACTTTACTACTCCATCTGTGAAAACAGTTGTATAATGTCTTCTGTGGCGCTGGAGGAGTTTTGTCAAGTCTGTCCATGGATAAGGGTTAGGGCCTGAAGACTTATTAATTATTAACAAAAAGCTATATTTACAAACAAGGGGCATGGGCTTTTAAAGACGTGTGTTTACCGAGCAGGGAGGGTCAACTAAAAAATGCTATTGGCTGTATTAGGGAAATGTAGGATCCAGTGTTTGTGGAGCTTGACCCATAGTTAGGACTTAAAGTCAGGATATATCAGCCTCTGCTGCTTCAGTTTTGGCCATCTGTCTCTTATGAGACCCCCATCTTTGTGGAAATGGAATACTAAATCACAGGAGTACTTTACCAGCTAACAGAGAGGCAGGAATGCAAGTGGGGATTATTGTGAAAAACTTGGTATCACCTAATTTAAACAGTTAATTCAGTTTTACCCAATTGAGTTGCAATGTTATCTTTACTTCTTGTACAATATTATCAAATATTGTCTAGACGTTTTGTTCCTGTTTTACTCCAAAAAAAACATAAAACACTTTGTCAGAGAACAAAGGTTTGGTGGACAAGACACCAAGCAGCACCAATGATTCTGTTGGGAGAACTACAGACAGGGGACAAATTAAAAGGAAAATCCTGAATAAAAGAGTGGAGAAACATATCAAATGCCGATGCTTCCATGCACCAGGGCTCACTGAATGGTTTGGTGAGTATGAAAATGATGTGAATAAAATGCTACAGCTTTTACAGTCACCAGATCTCAACCCAGCTGAACACCTATGGAAGATTTTGGACCAATATGTAAGTCAATAAAACCAAATTACATAATTTAAACTTACATCTTCAGATCTATTTAGTGATGTATGTGATTGTCTCTGATGCTATGTGCCCTTTTGTTTTGTTTTTTTCTATCTGCTGTACTCAGGTCTTTCTTGCAAAAGAGATCTTGATCTCAATGAGATAATCTGATTAAATAAAGGTTGTATATATAAATGAGGGAATATCTTGTGGAGGAATGGTGTTCATCCCTCCAATAGGGAACTAGACTTGGCAAGGAGCACTGAAGCTGTTCTAGAGGCTAGTTGTGGCCTGACTCCATACTTTAATTTGTCACCCATCTGTAATCCCCCTTTAGCAAACAAACAATATAAAACATCTTACTTAAAACAACAATACCAATCAATAGCACATAAAGAAGAGGTTGGGGTGGCAGAGGAAATTATGGTAGCAAACTGTGATGTCACGAACAGTGAGAAGTGTCAGGTTATAATATCTGCACTGTACACCTGCATGGCTAAGACTGGACTTTACTACTCAGCTGGTAGCCAAGCAGCTAGTGAAGCATTAATGAAACAGCTGATGTCAATCAGCTAATGCAACACAACCTCAGTGCTCTGCCTGAGTTAAAGGCCCTACACACCCACACAGGTGTTTTCACTTTCAAGCTGGGCAGAGCTCAACTGGTCTGACTATAGAGACTATAAGACTACAAGACTATAAAAGCTGGTGGCAGGCAACCAGTCTTTTTCTCTACCCTGGCTTCCACCCTTGATTTTGATGACTTCAGTTCCTTTTTAGTTCCTTTTATGAAAACTAAATTTATATTTAGGTACAAGTCAAAGTGAGAATCTTATCCCTAGAATTTTTAAAGCATACCAAGACCTGAAATGTCTTAGTTAACAAACCCCCATTATCACAGTAGGTAACAACTACACAAACCAAACATGGCCAAATACCACAAAGGCCTAATTTCATCTGACCAAAATGGTTAATTTGATTCCAGATGAGCCTGCAATTTGTCACAACCTGGCTCAAGGCTGGACAAAGAGGGGGAGACACATCAGTTGTAACTAAAAAGAAGTGTATTTACTAAAGAAATTAAACTAAACCAAGATGGTGGAAGCCAGGGGGGAGAGAGAGAGAAAGAGTGGATGACTGCCATTGGCTTATATAGTGTCCTGAAGGGAGAGGCCAAGGAGACCAGTGCAGAGAGGGTTGTCACATAGCTGACACCCACTTTCAGCAACTCTTCTTTCTTGAATATGGACTTTCCTGTGTGCCGCAGTTCTCTGAATTTCAATGTATGAACCTACTGTAATTACAGCTTAACTCCTCCTACTCCTTCTCCTACTTTCTGGAAAAACTCCCTTGGTCACAACTAATGTGTTGGATGATTGTCATTTGATTTGGTTCTCCTTTATTTTGCAGGTAATGATATGCATTCAGGTATATGTCCAGAACAGTTTTCATGGTTTGACATGTTAATTACTGTATATCTGTATGCTTTCTATTGACCTATTAAATGGCCCCCTCAGTTTCAAGTTGCACTAAAATTGAAGCTGGCAGAAAAACTAATTTCAAAATGTTTAAGGTCAGATGTGAACAATATTTAGTTACCTTTCCAACATACTGTGGTTCAGATCCCATGTACTCCTCCAGGACAAAGAACTGGTTCCACACCCATCCTCTTTTAATACGCTGGACCCTCAGCCTCCCATGTCTTCTTAGCCTTGTCCTGCCCTCCAATGATGTCACTTCCCCCAAAGGCACCTTCACGGTCTTACCTCCAGTCCCTCCCCTGGCTGACATCACTCCAGCCTTAGTTCTGCTCTGGAGCTTAGCTTGCAGGGGGATTTGGGAGCTGTAGTCCAACAGAAAACAGGAGCCCACCAGAAACAGAGTGACATATTCTCTTGTGATCATCGGGGAGTATTGCTGTTAAAAAACCTAGTGAAAAGCTGGTTATTTCCAGGTTGGAAATTGAAATGCATCCAAAGCTGGATTTTCCCTGCAGATAAGCATTGGACAAAGTGTTTAAATTACAATATGTTGCATAAGGGAGTCACTGAACACTTTGGTTTGATGTTGACTGGGGTTCCGTCAAAAGGGTTTGTGTTTAGAGTAAGAAGTCTTTCGTCTAGTTTTGTGATATCCAGGTGATATTTAGAGTTTAACTACAAAGGAACCGAGATGACCACCTTGTCTTCACCTTCTCTTCGGTTCTTCTCTGCCTGTCCTCAGTTTAGACACCTGGAGAAAAAGATGAAGATAACAATGTTGAGCATGAAAGTTTCTTTGCCTTGGAAACAGTAGTTTGCAAAAAAAAAAAAAATCTCATCTCAATCAGAGAGTTTGTTCAACTGCCTGTCATCACATGAACAAAGTTTCACTTATGTCCCATGATGACAGCTGTGCTATCGCCATGACAAGTGAGCAATTTTTTTATCACAAGAAACATCAATTTGAGTTTGAGACAACAGTGCAGAGCTTTGCTTGCTCCTTTTTATATTTGGAGTACAGAATTAGAGGGCCACCTTCCTGTTTGTGGACATTTTGATGCCCTAGACCAGACATCCACATGGCACCCTTGAGAGGATTATCCTGGTTATAATTATATTCAAGACATGATATGGAACATAAGAAATGTGGTTATTTATATCCTTATTTATGTCATTTCTGTACTGAGGTGCAGGCATAATCAGTACCTGACTTTCATTTATGGATGTCCAAAAACATTTAATGATCCAATATTAATTTCAATACATATTTAAAATATGTTTTTTGACAGCTAGATAGCTCTGAATTTAAAAAAAGTGCATAACCTGCTGGTTTCCTATAATATTTTGTATACTGTGAGGTGTAGGTCACCTGTAAAATGTCACTGAAATAGACACAAAACTCACATCTCTTACAAATGCTCACTGTCATATAATTAACTGTAACTGCTGTCCACTGTCACAATATTTTACAGCTCAGAAGGTCACTCACTTAGAACAGTGTGCAATCTGCTTTAATTGATTCCTATGGCAGCTTTCATTCCCAGAGAAACCGACAAGCTTTATAACCAATGCATATTGATCAAAATTTGTTCTTAATTAAAATTAATCAGAAATCAAAAGCCTCAGTATGACAACAAAAATATGATCACTCTTTTCTTGCACCAAAATTGACATCATTGTCATTCATATATACAGTAAACATACTGTATGTATATCAGTACTTTGCCCTCATAATACTAGGAAACATGCACCTGCTTCATGAAACACTTGACTTAACTCCTACTCGTTCACATTACTGTAATTTATGCAAGGCATATGAGAGGTGATGTGAAGTGTTTACTCAGTGTGAATGAATGCTTTCATTGCTGCAGTCATTGTCACCAGCAAATTATCTCAAATCAGATCAGAGGGCTCTAATTAGAAAAAAGCTTCAGGCAAGGCAAGTTTATTTGTATAGCATACTTTATCAACATGGTAATTCAAAGTGCTTTACAGAAAACATAAAAGCAACATAGGGCAATATAAAAGGATATTTAAATACACTTCAAAAGAGTTGAGAAGTAGAAAATAAAAACAAGATAAAACAAGAGAGTAAACATTACAATGTAGTGTAAGATATTACTCATTATTTGATTTAATAAAAGGCAGCGGCAAACAGAAAAGCCTTCATTTAAAAGAACTGAGAATTGCAGCAGACATGACAGCAGTTTTTGGGAGTTTGTTCCAGATATATGGTGCATAAAAACTGAACGCTGCATTTCCATGTTTAGTTTTGACTCCGGGGACAGGAAGCAGAACTGTCCCAGACGACCTGAGAGGTCTGGATGGTTCATAACGTAGCAGAAGATCAGAAATGTACTTTGGCCCAAAAACTATTAAGTGCTTTATAAAACAATAGTAGTATTTTGAAATCTATTCTTTGATAGACAGGAAGCCAGTGTAAAGACCTCAGAACTGGAGTGATGTGATCCACTTTCTTGGTCTTAGTGAGGACATGAGCAGGAGCGTTCTGAATCAACTGCAGCTGTCTGATCGATTTATTTATTTATTTATTTTTTTAGGGGGACCTGTAAAGACATCATTACAGTAGTCAAGTCAACTGAAGATAAATGCATGGACAAGTTTTTCCAAATCCTCCTGAGACATAAGTCCTTTTAAATCTGGATATATTCTATAAGGTGGTAATAGGCTGACTTTGTAATTGTCTTAATGTGGCTGTTGAAATTCAGGTCTGAGTCTATAACTACACCAAGATTTCTGGCTTGGTTTGTGGTTTTTAACATTACCAATTGAAGCTGAGCACTGACTTTTAATTGTTCCTCGTTTGCACAGTATTGCAAGTATTGCAGGTGGCCTGTAAATATTTAGAAATATTGTGGTAGTCAGCCACCTTATCCTCCCAAACCCCGTGTTCTCTGTTGTTCTCTCCTATCCTGGTGCGTCTTGTATGTCCCTGATTCGTCTCTGGATGTGTGTGTATGTCTCCTGGTCTGGCCCCGTGGTTTCCCGCCTGCTGCTGATCACCGGCACACCTGTCTCCAATCATCCATCAGTCTCCACAGCTTAAATACCAGGCTCTCCCACAACACCAACACCAGATTGTCCCTGTACAATTGTACGGCCCCTATGCCAAGGTGCTGCAGACATACTAAGTTAAGTACTCTTTGCTAGTGTGTTTTTGCCTCGTCTTTTTTTTTTTATCCTGTTTTGCTCTGCCTCAGGATTATCCTGTACTGGTGATCACAATTTCTGTCCTTGTCTGGATTCCTGTCAGCCTGCCGGCCTGTCTCTCCAGCCACTCCACCACGGAGCCAGACCCTTTGCATCCAACCTGCTCCATGATCTTGGTTCCGCTGACGGTCAGTCTCCACACCCCACCACCAACTCCACCTCGTGGCCAGCCCAGGTCTACACGGTACAACCTACACATCACCTCACAGACCAGTCTGCCTGTCCAGATCCACGCGGCGTCTAAACCAAGTCAGACGGGTGACCGCTGCTTCAGTCTCCACGCCGGAACCATCGCTACTTCCCTGGAGTTATCCGCGACAGTTATATCCGTGACAGTACCCCCCCCTCCACGGCCAGCTCCCGAGGGCCGAAAAACCCAGCTGACATGGTGGTCGTCCTCTACCACGGGGAGCAGGTTGATCCGGGCGGACGGCCAGAGTTTGGGCATGTGCGGAGCTGGGAACTTTGGGTGGATGACCCGGAGCCTGGACACGTGTGGAGCTGGGACTCTCAGACGAACGACCCAGAGCCTGGACACGTGTGGAGCTGGGACTCTCAGACGAACGACCCAGAGCCTGGACACGTGTGGAGCTGGGACTCTCAGACGAACGACCCAGAGCCTGGACACGTGTGGAGCTGGGAGACTCGGATGGACGACCCAGAGCCTGGACACGTGTGGAGTCTCGGACGGACGATCCGGGGATTGGCCTGGCATGGAGCTGAGGACCGCAGGTGGATGGCATAGAAACTGGCCTGCGTGGAGCTGAGGAACTTGGGTGGATGGCCCATGGACTGGATAGTTGTGGAGCAGGGGACCCCGGGCGGCTCTCATGCGGTCTGTGATGAAGATCAACCCCATCTGGAGGCCTGGCGGAATGCCGGTGGCACATGAGGAAGGTCACTGGAGGCCAGCGGTGAATATGGAGAGTCATAGGAGACCGGCGGTGAAGACTGAGACTTTCTGGAGTCCGGCAGCGAAGATGAAGGCTGGGACCCTCTGGTAATGATGGAGAGTCACAGGAGCCCGGTGGCGAAGACAAAGGCTGGGACCCTCTGGAACCTGCCGGCGAAGACGGGAACCCCCTGGAGGCTTGCGGTGAATGCGGGAACCCCCTGGAGGCTTGCCCACCAGATCAGGGGCCGGCGGCGGGACCGCCGGACAGGATACCGGCGACGGGACGATAGGACAGGGAGCTGTGGCAATCTGGCAGGGGGTGCTGGCTGCTGCAATCCAGCAGGGAGTGATGGCTTTGGAACTGCGGACGGCTGCAATCCGTAATTGGGGAACTACAGTTATTGTAGTAATTATTTATTTGTGTTACTATGCAATCCATATAGCACCTTTGAAGCTGACATTGAGGTTGTTCTTTTTCTCTTTTCATGAGACGGTACATTATACGGTACATATAGTATATTACAGTGTGGTTACATATTGCATGTGTCTTTGAATGATGAATGACTGAGCTGAAGCTGACTCGAGGACTGATCTACATTCTTACTCCTGTACACCCCATCACACACTCTTTCCCCACCACTAATATACACATACTATCACTCTTTTGTTCAAGTGTGATACACTTCATACCACATAATCATCTCAGGAGTGGACTGTTGCTCTTGGCTGATTAATTGTGTATCACAATGAAAAAATAAGAGAGTCTAACACAACCCTTCAACATGTTTCAAGTACCAATTTAAGGTGATACAGTAATTACAGTAGGTTATTATGTAAATTTACTATGAGAGCTTAATAACTGCGCTACTAACGACTAGCCTCATAATCACAGATAATCTCTAGGGTTCTGAGATTGATAAAAAGCTCAATCGTCATCAGACGATAGCCGATGGGCTCCAAGACTGCATTTTGGCCAATGCGTTCCGTCTCTTTACCTGCATGCCATCAAAGCCCGCTCAAACGTGATTGGTCAATACTACTCGGACTACAAACGGAAACCAGAATGCTTCCTATGCCAAAATCTTGTCCCTTTCCTACAGATTCTGCATTCATGTGCAGATACCTCTTTATAGATATTAGTCT
Source organism: Siniperca chuatsi (assembly GCF_020085105.1). Lineage (NCBI taxonomy): Eukaryota > Metazoa > Chordata > Actinopteri > Centrarchiformes > Sinipercidae > Siniperca > Siniperca chuatsi. Next base: position 26,129,151 of record NC_058054.1, read on the forward strand.
TATCCTAACCATCAGTAGCGAGTGACATATTCATCCCACGGATGCCGTTTTCAGTCATTGTAAGCTACGGTAGCACTTCCTATGAGCAGTTAACTTTTTGTTTTTCATGATGATCAAAGAAATATGTTGATTGAAGAGTCAGCTTACAACAACCTGTACAGCTGTGTCATTATCATCTACAATATTTTTGGCTCTGCCACAGTAAGATGTTGTCTTCTTCCTTAATCAACAAAGCTCTTATTGGTTGTTTGTTTTACCAACCAGGAAAATGGCCGTCAATGAGCTCCAGACCAGACCTACTGTATTTGACTCGCTGAAATCCTCTGAGATGTTTAGAGCCATTTAGAGGTCTAGAAACTGGCTTGTGAGAATCAACACACATATAGAAATACAAGCTCCAATAAACAACACACACTATACAGTAGGCTTCTCATATGAGTACACTTTAAAGGATAAGGCTGGGAATATTTTGTATTTTTCTTATTGTCAAATCCCATGAAAAGATGCAAACCAACAATGTGTTAGACCATCTATCAATACTTTCTGACTTCCCTACCCTGTTTGTGGCTGTCAGTCCAAAAGCCCAATCTTTAAAATTGGCTCACAAATATATAGTTTCATTTAAAAAAGGCTCAGTAATTTCATAAAACAGGTGGCCACTGTAGTTTTTATGTGTGTAAAGCCCAACTACTTATCACCGGAGGCTGCAATGTTTACACTTCTTAATACTAAAAAGAGTTGGATGGAAGGAACACCATACTGAAAACTGTGTTATTCTAAGAGCCTTACCAGTAATGGGGCTTACAATGTAAAATCTCGATTGAGGGTGGTGTTAAAAGAAAGCTCATTTGGTCATTAAAATGGAGTAAAGGAGTTATTCTGTTGGGAGCATGAATCTGCCATTTAAATTATGAGATATCTTGCATGCCAAACTGACATTTTGACCTGTGGTTGACACTACAGTAAGGCTCCTGGAGTGTCAAAAAATTAAAAGGGCTTATCCCATGAGGAACATGAATATGTTCAGTAAGTTCTATGATAATCTGTCCATTAGATTTAGATATATGTGGTTTAAAACTCGACATTTTAGCTTGAGTGTTGCCAAAGAAGAAACATAGGGATTCATATGGTCCAAAGCAAATTTAATGAAAATCCGACCAACAGGAGACCTTGTCATGCGAAATGGGATCATCTGGTGATCACAAATGGTCCACACCAAATTTCATGTCATTTGAAGTTGTTGGCCAGTCAGAAAACCTAAAAAGGTCTTCAAATTCCATATTACAGTCAAGTACTTCAAGTACACTTAAGTGAGGTACCAAAACAAATTACTTATGATAGACTTTCAATTTTAAGGTCTATATCTAATTAATACATTTATTCTGTACACACATTTATTGCATATCTGTCCGTCCTGGGAGAGGGATCCCTCCTCTGTTGCTCTTCCTGAGGTTTCTTCCATTTTTTTTCCCTGTTAAAAATGTTTTTTTGGGGGGAGTTTTTCCTCATTCGAATCGAGGGTCTAAGGACAGAATGGTGTTCTATGCTGTACAGATTGTAAAGCCCCTTGAGGTAAATTGTGATTTGTGGTATTGAGCTATATGAATAAAATTGACTTGACATCGTAAGTACCATTAAACTATTTCATAAAACTATTAAGACTTTAAAAAGGAAAATATTTTAGTACCTGAAAGTATTTATATTGTCTGTTTTATTGCTTTTTTATTATAATCTATTAGATTTAATAATTTTACATACATAGATAGTACATTTTATTTACCACTTCACAAGAGATTGTAACACATTATGAGGCAAATACCTTTTGTGTGCCAGCGGACATGAGTGTGTGTACAGTATGTGTGTGTGTGTGTGTGAGTAGTGTTGTAGTAGCAGGGGTATCCAGCCCAGTCAGTTCCACTGCAGTGATCTTTAGAGGCCCAGACAGCATCACAGTGATTCAGGCTCAGTAGCCGCCTACCAGGCCACAGCAGCAATTTATAAATTTTCCCTAACCCTAAGACACAGGACAGAGAATAGTGCTACGTGAATAGTGAAACTGAAACTAAATATACAATGACAACGGCTGCGCATGTAGATGCAATGGCCGGTAGCTCCTTAAAACTTTGCTACATTTTTGTTTTAATCTGTTATTTTTTTCAGCTTTAATGCTGAAGAATGATGCCAAAATTGTTAAAATCGACTGGAACAGTAGATGCTGTGGCCTGTAGGCTAGCTCCTTCAAACTCTGCTAGCTACATTCTTGTTATTTCATTTTTTTATTTCTTTATTGCTGAAACACGTATTAACTATGACAGAAATATATAATTGTCGTCATCGGAAAAGGAAGCTGGGGTTTGGATTAAATAGCCCTTGACCCAGCCAAGTCAACTGGACCAGGCACGACGGTGGGTGCTCTGATTGCCCCAGGAGGAGAGGAAAGAGAGCTGGGATAGAGCTCTTTTGTTTGTTTTTTTACACTTGGTGCTTGGAAGAGCTGCTCGCTTTCGCAAGACGGTGCAAGTCAGTCACTTTCATTTTTCACTCTTCCAAGTACCGAGTGTAAAAAAGAGCCATAGCAACCTAATGCTAGCTACGCTGTGAAAATCAGGCTAACATTGGTGCTACACTGAGTGACTAGCTAACGGTTATCTAAGACACTGAGATTTTTATCAAAATGATAAAAAAACACTATATACATAAACGAACGGTAAATACTATAACAATATGTACAAAGCTAACTGTGAAAAGTGAAGTAACTAAAAGTAACTAACTGTAAGGCGATCACTAAGGTTGGAGGCGAAGGTAACGTTAGAGTTGACAGGAAGTAAACAGATGTGCAGTTCATAAAACATATACGTCAAACTACATAATGGATTTACTAAATGTGAGGAGCAGGACTTATTTGGACACTATTAACACTTGTAGTTTTGTGTTTTGTTACATAGAAGAATAGAACATATGTATTAAATGTTATTAAGGGAGAATGGCTATTCTTGTGGTACTACCACCATATAAGGCCCATACAGAGCAAAGCATATTAAGATCGTAATTAATGTACAACTTCCTTACTTCTACCATCATTAAGCAGTAATTAGGAGGTTATTAAGGGAAAACTTAGTTAATGGCCTAGTAGTTGTAGAATATGGTCATGCAGAATAAGGCATTAATAAGTGCTTTATAATGACTAAAAGAGCCAACATGCTACAAATATGCATGCTAATAAGCAACTAGTTAATGGATAATGTGTACCCAAATATAAAGTGTTACCAAAATAAGGTTTCCCTCTACGTAGACGGATAACTAATGGCATTCTGTCGAATCAATGCAAAACTAGGGGTGCCATCATGAAACCAAAAAATATACATTTCTTCCAATTGGTTTCTGTTGTCTTGTTGTTCAAATGGTAAGGAAACCAAGCTTTGGCTAAGAAACACTCACCAGCTAGCTTTAACTTGATATGGCTATTTAGCTGTCTTGTTCTCTAGCTCCATTTTACATGCTACTTTCTAGGGCTGCCCCCGACTAAAGATTTTCCTAGTTGACTAGTAGTCATTAGTTCAAGCCATTTGAGCCAGTTGACTAGTCATCGCACGTTTATGATATTAATTTGATCATTAAAATATATATTTTTTGGGGCACCAGAAAATGGTTTGAGTTCCAGGGCTGAGAAAGAATGTTAAACTAACAGTTTAGTCAGCTATTAGGGGGCAGCCCTACTACTTTCATGGAAATGACATATATATATGTGTGTGTAATAATAATCTGTAATCACTGGATCAACCTACTTACAGAACAGATTTTAACAGAGAGAATAACAGCTAAAACAGCTAAAAAACAATATATCAGTCTTTAATGAAACCTGGAATACCTTTTTAAACCCATCTGAAATCAAAATAGAACTCACTCCTTCTAAATATCCCAATACACCCAACCATGCATATCAGAATCAGAAATATTTTATTGATCCCCGAGGGGAAACTCTTTCATTACAGCTGCTCACTATCATGTCGATGCACACTTGAGAATAGAAGTACTAAGCAAATCAAATATAATACATTATAATACAGGTAAGAAATTAAGTACAAAGTGAATATAAGTATAAAAGCTAAAATAAGGGTAAGAACCAAGTGGATTTAGAGGTTGATAAGTATGTACGGAATAATACAATATAATAATATAAGTAAAAAGTAATAGTGCAATAATGAGTACTGTCAAGTTAAGTGTAGCTTACTGAGATGATTGTGAGACGGTGGATATCGCATAGCAGTAATAGAAGTATGAATAAATATCAATAAATAGGGAATTTTAAACTGAAATCAGAGTATATTGCACAGGGGTATTAATGACAGAATATTGCACAATTATTTTATGTATTGCAGTGATGTTAATGATCCAATGTCCAGTTTAGTGACCTAGGGTCATATAGACTGACACTTAGAGGGAGGAGTTAAAGAGTTTGATGGCCACAGGCAGGAATGACTTCCTGTGTCGCTCTGTGGTGCTTTTTTGGGGGATTAGTCTTCCACTGAAGGTACTCCTTTGCTTGACCAGCACGTCATGGAGTGGGTGGGAGACACTGTCCAAGATGGCATGTAGTTTGGCCAGCATCCTCCTCTCTGACACCACTGACAGAGAGTCCAGCTCCACCCTCACAATGTCACTGGCCTTACGGATCAGTTTGTTGAGTCTGTTAGCATCCGCTACCCTCAGCCTGCTGTCCCAGCATGCAACAGCATACAGGCTAATACTGGCCACCACAGACTCATAAAACATCTTCAGCATTGTCCGGCAGACAATGGACCTCAGCCTCCTCAGAAAATAGAGGTGGCTCTGGCCCTTCCTGTAAAGAGCTTGAGTGTTCTTAGCCTAGTCCAGTTTATTGTCCATGTGTACTCCCAGGTACTTGTAATCCTCTACAATATCCACGCTGACCCCCTGGATGGAAACCTGGATGGGTCACTGGTGCCTTGACCCTTCATAGAACTACAACCAGCTCCTTAGACTTTGTCGCATTGAGCTGCATATGGTTCTGCTCACACCATGAGACAAAGTTCCCCACCACAGCCCTGTACTTAGTCTCATCATCACTGCTGATACTTCCCACCACAGCAGAGTCATCAGAAAACTTCTGAAGGTGGCACGACTCTGTGTGGTAGCTGAAGTCTGTGGTGTAGATGGTGAAGAGGAAGGGAGAGAGGTGTTGCTGACCACGCTGTCTGACACACAGTGCTGCACACACACATGCTGTGGTCTGCCAGTCAGGTAGTCAACAATCCAGGACACAAGGGGTGCATCCACCTGCATCGCTGCCAGCTTCTCACCCAGCAGGACTGGCCGGTTGATGTTGAAAGCACTGGAGAAGTCAAAAAACACGATCCTCACCGTGCTTGCCGGCTTGTCCAGGTGGGTGTTGATGCGGTTCAGCAGGAAGATGACGGCATCCTCAACTCCCAGCCGGGGCTGGTAGGCAAACTGAAGGGGGTCCAGGAGGGGTCTGACCATGGGCCGCAGCTGTTCCAGCACCAGTCTCTCCAGGGTCTTCATCATGTGGGAGGTCAGTGCCACCAGTCTGTAGTCTTTGGAACCACTGGGACGCGGTGTCTTCGGCACAACAGGGACCCTTTGAAGACTCAGGCTCAGGCTGAAGACATGTTGAAGGACTCCACATAGCTGGGGGGCACAGGCTTTTAGCACCCCGGAGCAAACACCATCGGGGCCTGCAGCCTTGTTTGAGTGGAGTTTCATCAGCTGTCCTCTCACCTGGTCAGCAGTCAGGCACACAGCAGAGGTTACAGGCAGGGGAGAGGGGGAGTCATCAGTCTGGAGAGGGCCGAGCAGTGGACTCAGGAGTCTGAGGGCAGACAGCAACGGGTTAGAGGGGGAATGAGCTGGAGCCGGTGTGTCGAATCTGTTAAAGAACAGATTAAGTTCATTGACCCTGTCCAAGCTGCCTTCAACTCTTCTGCTGCCAGTCGGTCTGAAGCCAGTGATGGTTATCATGCCGCTCCAGACCTCTCTCATGTTGTTCTGCTGGAATTTCCGCTCCAGCTTCCTCCTGTACTTCTCCTTGGCCTCCCTGATCTTCACCTTCAGGTCAGCATGAATTGCCCTCACCTCCTCCCTATTACCATCAGTAAAGGCCCTCCTCTTGGCATTCAGGATGTCCTTGATGTCCTTTGTTACCCATGGTTTGTTATTTGGATAACAATGGACCATCTTAGTTGGGACATTGCAGTCCACACAGAAGTTAATGTAGCCAGTGATGTGCTCACAGAGTGCATCCCAGTTTGCCACCTCAAAACATTCCTGCAGTGTCCCATAGACCTCCTCTGACCATCTCCTCGCTGTCCTTGTCGTCGCAGGCTGCCTTTTAACCAGAGGCACACTGCAGATGTCAAACTACATGCATGGAACTTCATCTGACTCTGGGCTAACGCCGTTAGCACGTCCATTTTATTCACCATTGATCTCACGTTGCCCATGATGAGAGAAGGCAGACATGGCTTAAATCTCTTGTTCTTAAGTCCCTTTTGGCTGGACCCCTCTCTCTTCCCTCACCGCTTCGTTCCACCTCTGCATCCTGGGTGTGTCCTCCTCCAGATCTCAGTGGGAACATCAGTTGTCCTGGGCGCCATGCCGCTCAGCTTCAGCGTGATCAGCTGTTCCCTGGTGTAACCAATGCAGCCAAACAGCTGTTCTACAGTGGTGCCCTGACCGAGTAGCAGGAGAAGATGTTTCTTGGCGAAAAAAAATACCTAAACACTCTCTACTCTAATTTTCGTAAAGAGCGTAGTTTAAATTACACTTACACAAAAGTTTACTCAAGTTTTAAGAAAAAGGAAAGCTAAAAGTGGGAAAAAGTAAGACGACAAGACGGAGCAATGACAACAGGCACGTTGGCGCATGCGCACTCATCATATAGGCATATTTATTTATTCTTCACTTCTTTTTTTTCTCCTTGTAGTCACCTCTCATACAAACATCCAAACATGCACACACACACACACACACACACAACCAGGTTACAGTGTGCTTTTGACAAACTCCAGACCTTCTATTAATTAAAGGCTAGCTATTCCTCTGCCTCCTTCAGTGATAATGGTACATGTAATATATGTAGTTTATTTGTAGCATTGGAGGCGGGGCTTAGTGAATTGGAAATACAGTTCTGCACCATGGGAACTTAATTGTTGGCTGCTGTAGTTAGCCAGCCCCCAGTAGCTGGTGCGGACTGACCAGAGGTAGCTCCTGTTAGCTGTCCAGGGAGGCTGGGTGACTGTCCAAAGGAAGCATAGCCTAAGTATCACCAACCAGTTCATGTTTCTAACAAGTTCTCCCTACTCAGTGACACACCTGCAGAGAAATTGAGAATGACTTCCGGATGGGAGCCGAAACGTCTTGATTCTGAAAACAGTGTCCAGATGACTACGACTGAAACTTTTTCTACGATACCTGCAGAGAAACCAACTCTGATTATTGGCAGCTCCCTTTTGAGAACTGTGAAGTTAGGGACACCAGTGACCATATGTATTCCTGGGGCCAGAGCGGGCGACGTTGAATCCTACTTAAAACCGTTGGCTAAAGATAAGTGTAAATACAGTAAGATTGTTATTCATGTCGGCGGTAACTACTCCAGATTACACCAACCGGAGGTCACTAAAATTTATGTTGAGTCAGTGTGTACATATGCAACGACAATGTTGGACTCCGTAGTTTTCTCTGGGCCCCTGCCAAACCTGACCAGTGATGACATGTTTAGCTGCATGTCTTCATTCCCCTGCTGGCTGTCGAGGTGGTGTCCAGCAAATGCTGTGGGCATTGTAGATAATTGGTGGACTTTCTGGGGAAGACCTGGTCTGATTCGGAGAGACATCATTCATCCCACTTGGGATGGAGCAGCTCTCATATCTAGAAATCTGACCGAGATTATTAGTGGACCTAAACCATGACAACTCAGAGTTGAGACCAGGAGGCAGCGTTGCAGTCCTACACGCTTCTCTGCGCTTCCACAGCAGTTACCCACCCAAAACCCCTTAGTGATGGTGTCTGCCCCCTGACCACTTACATTAATTGAATCAAAAGTTAACAGAAGAGGAGCTATACATAAAAACCTAAAAAAAAAAAAATAAAAAAAAATATATTAATACCTCTGAAATAGCACAGCAAAATAGGAGAATTAAATGTGGACTCTTAAACATCAGATCTCTGTCATCTAAAACTGTACTAGTGAACGATTTAATATCAGATCATCATATTGACTTATTTTGCCTTACTGAAACCTGGCTGAGTCATGAAGAATATGTATTGAGTATTAATATGAGTGGGCAGAGTGGATTCATTTAGCCTAAATGAATCCACTCTGCCCAGTCATATTAATGTTCATATTCCTCGAGGCACCAGCCGAGGAGGTGAAGTTGCAGCCTTCGAATTTAGCCTATTAATCAATCCTAAACCTAAACTAAATTATAACTCATTCAAAGCCTTGTTCTTAGTTTTTCACACCCAATTCTTTTTGTTACAGTGTACCGCTCTACTGAATTATTATCTGAATTCTCAGAGTTTTTATCAAGTTTAGTCCTTAAAATTAAGATAGTGTAGATGATTTGAATATTCATGTGGACGTTAATAATGATAGCCTTAGTACTGCGTTTATCTCATTATTAGATTTGATTGGCTTCTGTCAGAGTGTATATAAACCCACTCACTGTTTTAACCACACCCTCGACCTTGTTCTTCTATATGGCATTGAAAATGAACATTTAATAGTCTTTCCACAGACTCCTTTTTTATCGGACCATTATTTATTAACTTTTGAACTATTACAGGACTACACACCATTAGGCAAAATCTCCTACACAGTCTATCGTGCTGTAGCTAAATTTCAGGAAGTGATTTCATCTACATTTAATTCATTGTCATGTCTCAATATAGCAGATAACTCCTATGCTAAATTCAATTCCTCTCAAATTGATCATCTTGTTGATAGTGCTGTAGACTCACTGTGAATGACACTCGACTCTATCACCCCTCTAAAAGATAAAGAAACAAAGACTGTTAGCTCCATGTTTTAACCCCCAAACCCACAAATTAAAGCAAACATTGCGAAAACTTGAAAGGAAATGGCGTTCCAACAACATAGAAAAATCTCGTTTAGTCTGGCTAAATGGTCTTAAAACATATAGGAAAGCACTCCGTAATGCCAGAGCTGTCTACTACTCATCATTAATAGAGGAAAATAAGAACAACACAAGGTTTCTTTTCAGCAGTGTAGACAGGCTGACAGAGAGTCACAGCTCCATTGAGCCATGTATTCCAATAGCCCTCAGTAGTAACGACTTCATGAGCTTCTTTAATGATGAAATTTTATTAGACAAAATTTATCACGTCCTGCCCTCACCAAGCAACGATTTAAAGACAGGAACCTTAGAAACAGCTATAAAACCTGATATATATTTAGACTGCTTTTCTGACCTTCTTCAACTAACTTGACTGCCGGGAGACTTCCCATGACGCACCTCTTTCCTCTCTCCTTCTCTCCCTCTCCATCTGTATGCATTTTTGTCCCATTACTGCATGTTACTAACTCAACATCTTCTCTCTCCCGTAGTTTTGTGCTTTCTCATTTCTTTCCTCTCTCCTGTCGCTTTCAGCAAGTATTTCTGCCTCCGGAGCTGCAGAGACTGGATCTGTGGTTGTGGGCCACCTGCTGCCCCTGTGTCCCTGCTCGACAATTGCTACTACAGTCGTTATCGGCTCTGTTACTAATACTGACATTATTTCTTATTATTTCTTTCCATTATATCCTATTGCTGTCATTCCTATTATTATTATTATTATTATTATTATTATTATTATTATTATTATTATATTAATGTCACTACAATTACTATTCTACTATTTAAAAAAATAAAAATTCTAGGTGGTATTTGTATTGTGCCCCCCCCAAAATCTAACACGGTAGCGGCACCATTGAGTCTTGTTCTGTCCAAGGTTTCTGCCTCTTAAAGGAAGTTTTTTCTTGCCACTGTCGCCAAATGCTTGCTCATGTTGGGATTTGTTGGGTCTCTGTAAATAGTGTTATAAAGTATAAAATACAGTCTAGACCTGCTCTATAGGAAAAGTGCAATGAGATAACTTCTGTTATGAATTGGCGCTATATAAATAAAATTGAATTGAATAACATGTCCCTGAGGTGTTTGGGGCCAAGTACAATAGCTTGGGTTTTGTCAGAGTTTAATATCAGAAAATTGCAGGTCATCCAGGTTTTTATATCCTTAAGGCATGCTTGAAGTATAGCTAACTGATTAGTTTTATCTTGCTTGATCAATAGATATATTTTGTATCATCATCAACAATGAACGTTTATGGAGTGTTTCCTAATAATATTGCCTAAAGGAAGCATATATAAGGTGAGGGGAATTGGTCCAAGAACAGAACCTTGTGAACTCCATGACTAACTTGGGCATGCATGGAGGATTCACCGTTAACATGTACAAACAGACTGATCTGATGGATAGGATTTAAATCAGCTTAGAGCAGTTCCTTCAATGCCAATTACATGTTCCAGTCTCTGTAATAGGATATGATGGTCAATGGTGTCGAATGCAGCACTAAGAAATAACAAGACAAGTACAGAGACAAATCCTTTATCTGATGAAATTAGAAGGTCATTTGTAATTTTCACCATTGCTGTCTCTGTGCTATGATGCACTCTAAGTCCTGACTGAAAATCCTCAAACAAACTATTGTTATGTAGAATGTCACACAACTGATTGGCAACTGCTTTCGCAATTATCTTAGAAAGAAAGGGAAGGTTAGATATTGGTCTATAGTTGGCTGAAAACCCCTGGATCAAAAGCGGGCTTTTTAAGAAGAGGTTTAATTACAGCTACTTTAAAGGACTGTGGTACATAGCCTGTTAATAAAGACAGATTGATCATATCTAGTAAAGAAGTGCTAACTAAGGGTAAAACTTCTTTAAGCAGCCTAGTTGGAATGCGGTCTAAGAGACAGGTTGATGGCTTAGATGAAGAAATCTAAAGATATAGTCACTCTAGATGGCATTGCCCTGGCCTCCAGCACCACCATAAGTTAAGCTTGGAGTTATCTTTGATTAGGATTTATCTGTTAACTCCCACATGAAACAAACTTCAAGAAATGCCTTTTTTCACCTATGTAACATTGCAAAAATCAGGCACATCGTGTCTCAAAATGATGCAGAAAAACTAGTCAGTTTATTTGTTACTACTAGACTAGATTATTGCTATTCCTTATTATCAGGCTGCCTGAATAGTCCTTTAAGACTCTCCAGTTGATCCACAATGCTGCGGCACGTGTACTGACAAAAACTGGGAATATTTCTCCAATATTAGCTTCTCTGCACTGGATCTCTGTAAAATACAGAATATAATTTAAAATCCTTCTCCTCCCCTACAAAGCTCTTAATTGTCAGGGTACTATGAGCACAGATATGATGGTGCCTATTTCCTGACTAGAACACTCCCAGAATGCATTGTTACTTGTGGTTCCTAGACTCTCCAAAAAAGGAATGGGAGCCAGAGCCTTCAGTTATCAAGCTCCTCTCCTGTGGAATCAGATCCCAGTTTGGGTTGGGGAGGCAGACGCCATCTCTACATTTAAGAGTAGGCTTATGACTTTCCTCTTTGATAAAGCTTATAGTTTGGGCTGGCTGGTGAGTCCTGAACCATCCGTTAGTTATGCTGCTATAGGTCTAGACCGCCGGGGGACTTCACATGATGCACCTCTCTCCTCCTCTCCATCTGTATGCATTTTATCCCATTAATGCATGTTACTAACTCGACATCTTCTCTCTCTCATAGTTTCGTGTTTTCTCCAAGCGGCAAACTCCAGGGCTGAAAAATTAAACCAACCCGTAAGTGCCAAAAACAGGCTGGCTCCAAAAGGGAGTCAACCCCCATGTTAAAATGTCCAACAGCAGAAATAAACATGTTTAGAGCCTGGTACAAAAAATGGTTTTGGTCTCTATATCTAATTTCTCCCTTCATAACAACTGTGATGGGGGTATAGTTTTTTTATAACTCACCTGTTTAAATTATTTTTAAGCTTAAAGTTCGGCATAATTAAGGTTGTGGCCGCTTTGAGTAACAGGTGGGGGGGGGTGCCGGTCACCACTAACAGTCTGCTGTCTGCTAGCCATCACCTCAGCTCAGCTAATCAACAAACTTGACCTCTCGGCTTTGTTTGTGCCTTTTGGAGACTTTTCCCTGAAAATATCTGAAGAATAATATGGCTTGCTGTGCGGTTAATTGTACCAATGGACCATCCAAGAAATTTGTGCTCCAGTTTTTTCTGTGAGTGAAATTCTAGTATTTTATTTATATGTTAGCAATAATTAGCAGGTATCATGTCTGCGCTCACCATACATGGCTTGTTAGCTAATTAGCCAGCTAATGAATTGGCCTTAGGTTAGCCTTTGAGCAAGACACCCAGCTGTTCTAACTTAACTGTATGTTAGCCACAGTTATTAAACCGACATGCAGAAAAGTCAAAACGTAATAGCGAAGTGAATTTAAGGTGATAATACTTTTGAACAAATGGCGTCGGAAAATAAAGGTCCACCTCATTAGTTAGCTAAGGAGAGAGATGGGGTGGGAATGCTGTTCTGGAGAGTGGCGCTTGGTGTGGACGGCCAAGCCTAGCAGAGCACTCGTTGCTTGGAGCTGGTGCCATTCACATGCCATTTAGGGCTGCTGGCAGTGAAGACAGATGGCTGGGCTGTAGGGTGAGGTTCCTGAGTTAGGTAAGGTTAGATTAGTAGTATTAGGACGTGTGACGGCCAATGTTTAGTCTACTTGTGTGTGTGCACTTTGTCAGTATTTTTGAGGTGCCAGAGAGATGATTGTAGTATCCAATCAGATCTGGAGCAACCAGCTCTATAGCTCCTGTTCTACAGGATATAAAAGTCCCAGCTTCCAGTGTGTCTCGCTCTCTTCCCTGTCAGCACCTGCACCCTATTGCTTTGCTTAGCATTTTGTTTTACGTTTACTCCTGTTGGGACTCCACAGATGAATTCATTAATTTGTGTGATTTTTAACTGAAAATTTATTAGGAGACTGCATTCTCTTTTGTCCCACAATCCTGAAAGCCATTGAACGCACATCCCAGCCACTAGTGGCCAGTCTTACCTCTGACCCATGATATCACCAGGTCAATGAAAGGGGTCAGCGGTCGATGTTCTGTTTCTTTCTCTGCTCCTCAGTCTGATCTGACAGCAGTGACGCGAGTGCCTGCTAAATCTCTGCAACAAAGTTTGGCGCCAACGGCTATTACACAAAGCCTACCAGCTAAACTTTAAAAGCAACTAAGGAAGTTAGCGCTGACCTAACTGTACTTAGGACAACAGACAACAGACCAGGTTCCACCCATCTGCAAAAACGGACACTGAACAGCAAAAGACTGCAGCGGACCGCAATTCTTCCCCACCTGGCCTGTACATAACAGACGGACCATCCGCTAACGGAGCACCACGTCCAAAGCAACCTCTTTTTCCCTCCCACGGACATGTAACGTAACAACTGGGCATAGCATAGAGTTACAGTATACACAGCTAAACAAAGGACTGTTCAACTTTTGTACATGTGATACTGATTTTCTCCATGGTTAACGTCAGGTTATTATTATAACCGTAGTTCTCAGTCACTGCTAAGTTGATGATAGTTTATGTTATGCTCCCCACAGAGTCTTTGCATGCTAACTAACTCCTTTTAACTTGGCACCATTATCCCAAACAGATCATACACATACACCTCTAGTTTGGCCTTTAAAGACAACCACACCCGGCGGAGAGGAACTTTAAAGCTCCCGCTGCACATGCTCTATTCTTCTGACCATTTATTAAAGTTCTTATTCATGATTATCCTTGATAAGCTTGATAGCCAAATTTAATTGATTGTACCTACACAGTAGTGTAGTTGTGAATCCCAACAAATGGTACCTCTTGCGTGAGGTGAATTATTTTTTTTAGCAAGTTAGCTAAAGCAATTTGATAGATTTTGGTTAGTTGATAACTACCACTTTAAGCCCTCATAGTATTACATTAAGAGTTGCTATTGCTGCTAGCCATTCAATTTGAACCTGCACTAGAGGAATTGTAAGAATTTGGTTCAGCATTTGAATACCACATATTCAATACGATCTAGTCCAGCTGTCAGATGTTAATTTAGGTGCTCCTCCTTTTTATTAAGACAAAGTGTGCCACCGGCTCTGTGTAGTTTTGTATCCAGTTTTAACATTCCACATGTTCCAGTCTGTGTAAACTTTAAGAAACATCCTCTGATTGTTAATGCCCTGCATCTCAGTTAGTGCATGTTGAAATTTTGGAAAGCAAAACTTTTGTAAACCTGCTTTTACCTTTAGTGGCCTCAATCAAGCTATTCAGCCCCTGCCTCTCTTCCAGAGAGAAGTGTACCACGTGACCACACGTCTACAAGAATGCTAGCTTAATCTCGCCTTCACCGGAAATTACCTCAGTGGCTCTGCTCAATGCTCGAGTTTATAGCAAAAGACATTAAACATTTTGATCCAGACAGCTGTGATCAATACATTGACGATTATTTTCTTGAATTAGATCCGCATCTAATTGACTTGCCCCATGCAACCTAAAGGGAGAAAGTTAAACTTGTGTGGAAGACCAGCTCTAAAGCTGTCCATACGTTTTTTCAGTCTCAACCTCCCAGTGTCAGATGGCTTGGGAAACTGCTGTCACTTCCAAAGTAGCAGGGAAAACCACTGAGCCTGCCAGCTCAAACACTGCAGTGTCACAGAGACCTACTGCCTCAAAACAGCACCCTTACAACAGCGACAAAAGGCAGCACAGGGACACAGAGCGTAACCGCCATGTCCACTAGCTGCGTCGGGATAGGCTCTCCCACAATAGAAGCTGTAGAAGGCCGTATTCAGAAATCCTGACCCAGCAGTATGACCAGCCAATCGACTGTTCACATGATGACTGCAGCATCTCTGACCACAGTTGAGAACATGGTCATAATCCATCAGACAGTGACAGCTTGTTTGAATGCTTCTCTGCCTCTGGCTACCAGGAGCGTTACAACACAACAACTTATCCTACACTATCCACACACATCCACATGAACACTACTGATTTCACTGACTAACACACCTCATATCCAAAGTTACAGGTCAGTTTATTTTCTCTACAATAAATAACTTCTGAATAAATAATCTGAACTTCCTTACCAAACTCTCTCTATAAAAAGATCCTCACTGGAATGCAATGGTGTATTGTCTTTGTTACTGGTGCAAGGTGTCCCATTCCATCTCTGCATTGCCAAACCAACTTCAATCAACTAATCGTCACCCCTGCGGCTGCAACACCGTCTTGGACTCTAACTATTCGTCCAGCGATATAATTTCAAACTGGTTCTGCATAATAATTCTGATTAATGCTGTAACTGAACTAAACTTCTTGAAACTACTGCTGTTTCCCAAACAAGTAGATTTCCTACAGTGTTGTGTACTCCACAGTAAAGAGTTTGAAGGCATCACTTGTTTCACTGGGTTATTATTGTTACGGACAGACAGGCAGAGGACACCAATATGGAGACAGATAGTTGTTTATTAGGTTAAAGTCAGATAGGACAGGTGTGCAGGTATGGAGATGGGGGAGTCTGTTGGAGGGAAGACTCACTGGTGTGGAGATCGCTGGAGAGGGAGCTAGGGATTATATGTGCATATGCATGGGGAGTCCTTGTTTCAAACAAGGTTGGACACTGGCTGAGGTGAGTGGTGGGTTTTTTATGCTGGCTGTGATTAGGAGCTGATGGGGAGCAGGAGTGTGATAGGGAGCAGGTGTGCTTCATTAGCAGACGGTGGAGCCTGGCATATCTGTGACAATTATCCATAGGTTCTATCATTATAATTACTGTTACGCATCATTTCATTTATTTCAAGTGTACTTAGATCATGCAAAACAACTTGTAAATTTGCAACCTTTAATAGTGATGTTTTCATGAATGCAAGATATGATTTTAATTAGTTAAACTGTTGCTTGTGTAGTGGTACATTTTGTTATATAAAATGGACTAAATAGACTAAATATACTTTAGAGTAAAAGCACATTCTTAAAAGCTGCCATTCATCAGTTTTCCTATATTAACTGGAAATATAGTGATCTAAACTTTTAACAAAATAACAGTTAATAGTTATAAATAAAAATATTAAGATGGTATTTTTTGGTTAACATTTTGCATAGATCTTAGAAGAAAGTCCAAAATGAAAAGATAATGTTATGTGCTGGTTTTGTTTGGACATTTCTTTAAGTCAAATGTGGAACATTCACTGATAAACAATACTCTTGTTAAAACAATTATCTGTACGCTGAATAGTTTTGAAGCCCCCTAGGAGGTGTCATTCATTTGTGATCTCTGAGAAGGTCTTGCACAAGTATTGTGAGGCCAGAAAAAAACACAGTGAATGCACCTATTTGCCACAGGTGTTTTTGATCAGTTGATTGTTTCTTTTTGCCTCACTATTTAAGCCTCACAATACCTGTGTATTGCCTGAGGAAGACCTTCTCAGAGTTTGCAATGCCGCAAATAAATTATACCTCCTAGGGGGATTTATAAGTACTCAGTGTGCAGGTAAGTCAAAAATGTGAAATCTAACATTTTCAGTCAGTAATAAAGAGAAAAGGAGTGCAAATATAAATAGTATTTATTCAAATGTGAACCATATTTTTTTAAATAAAAGGACATAAAACACACAAAAAATTAAATTTTAAAAGTAAACACATTTATTAAAATAAAATCAACAGACTGGGCCTGTGCAAGAGGTAATCTATGTCCAGAGAGCTGCAGAGTCCATGGGGTGGTAGGGGGAAAAGGGGATAAAGGGTGGGATTGTAGGAATGAGGAAGAGCAGAGGTGGTAAGAGTGTTATGACTACAGATGTTAATTTTTAACAACCATAATGAATATAAAAAATAAAGTCAACATTGCTCATGTCAGTCAGGGCTATGTTTTGGTGTTACAAAATGGGTCCTAAAGGCCAAATTCAAAAGCAGTGATATTGCCAACTGTAAGCAGTTCACTGCGTTTGGAGGTAGTCTTTAAGGTAATTAGCTACTGTACTTAAAAACATAATTTCCTCTAGGTGTGAAATGAACTCCATCTTTCAAAATAGCCCAGGACTGGCATGTCTAATGTGAGGGTGCTCAATCATAACTCAATTTAAGCAACGAACAAATGTAGCTATAACACTGTTGACAAATTTCCTGGCCTTGTCGAGCTTCACTGGATTGGCACTAGCCTTCCATCTGCACCTTTTGGGACACAGACAAAAACATGATCTTCATGCCAGGGTGCTGGAGGTGAAGCTGGTCCTCCATCATGTTAACCAGCTTGATGCTGCTGACCTCTTGTTGCCGCCACAGTGGATGATGAGGTCGTCCAGTGCTGGTCTTTCTCGCCGGGACTGGGAAAAGAAAGGAAAAAGGCCTTTCCACCGCAATCCACCTCAGCCAAACCAATAGACATGGACGTCCAGTACACTGAGGTTGCTTCCCAAGGTCTCTGCAGCTTTCTCACAAATGATCCACACTGTGATTATGGGAGGAAAATAAATGAGTGTAATAAATGCTTCAGGTAATGAAAAATATAGTTAACTATAAATAAATGACTCGCAAACTAAAGTTATGTGAAAATCAAAATTCAGATTAATTGATTTGCTTCAAATTGTTCGTTAGACATGTATTAAGTAAACATTACACAAATTCACAGTAACACATCTAGTGTTGCAAATTACGAATTATTGCAAATTACTTTTTTAAAAAATGTTTTTTAAAACTTTTTTAAAGGCATTTTAAATCTTGTGTAGTATAATCTCAATAACAGATAAAACATTATTATTATTTTGTTGTATAGTTGCAGGTTAACTTACCTCAAGCGTAAGCTGGGACGACGACTGGGTACCAACCGTGGACTGTCAACTGTATACCACAGGGTTAGCCGGCTAGCAACGCAGAGTAGCATATAGCCTAGCTTCTTAGCCTACGCTAGCTTGGTAACTTTGAGCTACTTGGCCGTGTTTCAGCAATCAGGCACCTCAACTCCACCCATTCTCCACCTCTCTGGCCATTTTTGGTCATCCAGGAGTTGGGCCGAGAGACGCACTACCAAGATGGCAGATGGCTGCCCACCCTGAGTCTGGTTCAGCTCGACGCCGCCTCTTAAAAGGAAGTTTTTCCTTGCCACTGTCGCCAAGTGCTTGCTCATGGTGGGAATTGTTGGGTTGGTAAAGAGTACGTTCTAGACCTGCTCTATAGGACAAGTGCAATGAGATAACTTCTGTTATTAATGAATATAAATAAAATTTAACTGAATTGTGAGCATAGATGTCTATTGCAGTGTCCATGCTCAGCCTGTTGCTGTCAATTAAGCATCATGTTCAAGGTTAAATTTGCTCTCAGATGAGTTCTTCACACCTGCGAACCTCAGTTCACCACATTATATTAAAACTAACAACTATAACTCAAAATTGTATAACCTGCAAAAAAAATAATGCTGCAAGTAATAAAGAAGTATAGTATTGAAATATGATTCAAACGGATCATCTTGATTATATTCTTAATCAGTTGTTTAGTCTGTAAAATGTGTGAAAAAAACACAATTTTCCAGTCCAAGGTAACATCTTCGAATAGTTTGTTTTGTCTGTGTAGAAGTCAAAAACCCAAAGTATTCAATTCACAATGATATAAAACAGAGAAAAGCAGGAAATCCTCACATTTGAGAAGCTGCAACCAGAGGATGTTTGGTATTATTGCTTAATAAAAGACTTAAACGATGAATCATTTTTTAGAATTGTTGACAGTCAATTTTCTGTTGATTGAATATCAACTCTAATCAAGCAAGTTACAGGCCCTATTTTAATCCTACTGGCATTAATGTATCCAAAAACATTCTCTTTATTGTCGACTTTGTTCCCCTTGTGGAGTTTTTATTGCTTCATTGCCCACTTATTTCAAATTACTTACGGTGTGGTTGTGGCTATTCAAGTGTCTCATGACTGTTCTTCATCATGATTGCTAACTGCACATTTATGTTCACAAATCAGAGTTCTTAACTTACACTTAAAACATATTAAGAAATATACTACAAGTGTGTTACAGGTTTCTTTCCCCCAATTCAAATATAAGTTCCCATCTTTGAATAACAAAAACAGTTCCCTCTCATCACTGATTGACATTGAATAAAGAAAACTGCCTTTTTATAAATAATAAATAATGCTAATGTAGCTCCTCAGGGATTGATGCTGTTATTTTTCGAATTTTCTAATCTGACCGGTGATAACACTTTAACAATTAGTTAAAGTTTTAAGGAGAATGCCTGTTGGTAGTTGTATGCAATTGTATGGGTTATTGTTGTTATTGTTGTTTGGATGATTAAGCTACGTTAGCTAATGTGCTAACGTCAGTGTCTGTTTTTTCCAGACTAACTGGCAACTAAACCACGTGATACTAAAGTCGTTATACTATTGGCTCACAAGCCTTGTTAGAAGCAGGAACCAGTCTCACACAGAGATGAACAAAACATTCATTTTGGACCTGTCACAACTTTTTAAATGATTTATTCACAATTCTACTATTATTCCGCACCTTTCTAAAAGCTATGTGGATGTTTTTTTTAAATATTCTACAGTCTACATAAAAATGTTATCAATATAACTTTTAATGGTAAGGAATTTGTATTACATCACTGGTAAATGCAAATTATTATTAATAAAAAATGCTAATATGTTAAAGACCTACTGTATAAGCTTAAAGATGTATTCTGGAATTGTTTGAGTGCCACATTTTCCTGCAGCTCAACTCAGGTCACAGATAAATTGTAAAAGACCAACAGTCAACTTGTAAATTAATCCCATTGCAAAAACAGGTGCAACATTTAATTTCATTTTGAACTGGCAGAGCTTCCCCTTTATGAGTTCACCAAACCATCTGCTACACTGAATTCTAACTTCTCCTGTCCACAAACCCTATTAGCAAGCCCTACAGCCAGTTAAATGAATGCTGAAATGTTTTAGAGAAAACTGCAATCAAGCTTCCTATCATACAATCACTATAAACTGATCAAAGGGCTTACACCACAGGCATGTTCTTCCACAGAAAGTGAACAGGCTTTCCCATTTAGGAACATGTTCTGACTGCAGCTCCTCTACAGTAGCTGTCACTTCTTTAATTGATTTAAGAGAGCCTAGAAGCTCCCCAACCCCCTCCGGCTTACTGTCCCACCTCTCACGATAAATACTTCAGTAATAACCTTGATATTTGGCAACACATGACATAAACCATCATTAAGAAAGTACCACAGAGACTTAATTTGAAATTTCTGGTGTAGAGTCAGTGCCTTTTGTTCATTTTCTGATCAACAATCAGTGTTAGGAGTGAAAAGCAGAGCAGTTACCTCGCACAAGCCTCTCAGTGTCCCTCCGAGCTGCTGCTAAGTAGACTAAATCCAAATATTTCATGTAACTCTCTCCGTGGCAATTTCTCTCTCTCTGTTAGTTGAACTAAATGCACTATCTGCCCTTTTCCCTCTTTTCCCTTCTCTTCTCTATGTATCGTCTCAGCACTGTCTCTCTTAGTACCTCCCTCTTTCAGCCTGTTTCTCTCACATAGATCCCTTGATCCCCTCCCTCTTGCTCTCTCTGTCTCTGTTCCTCACTGTACTTTCATCCAATCCTCTCCTGATTTCATTTACTAAATTCAAATTTGCTTAATTAATTAATGCTTAATTAAGTATTGTGTTGCCAAAAGCAGGTACAATGTTTAAATGTATTCATAGTTTTTATAGGAATTCTGAGAAATACACTTTTTTTGCTTTCTTTTCGAGGGTGAGATGAAAAGATCGACATCAATCTCGTGTGTATGTTAATGCTTCATCCACACTATGTCAGCAGAATGGAAAGAACTGAAACACCTCCCATTTTCCAACTTGGGATAGTTCATGAATTACTATGAATTATTTGGTGCGCTTCTTAACAAGTGAAACCAGATACAAAATGTGTAGGTCATTTTAGCTGAATTGATTTAATTAGTGTGAATATTGGATTTTATATAGATGTCACTGCCAGCAATGTTAACTTCCAGACATTTTGTCAGAAATTCCTAATATCACAGACTTGGAATTACATCTGGAGGCTGATGTGAACTCGAAATTACGGTTTGTATTATATACAAAGTATGGAGCTGCAGTCAGGACATGTTAGGTTTAGCACAAAGACTGAAGCCAGCAGGACACAGCTAGCCAAGGCTCTGTCCAAAGTAAACAAAAAAAAAAAACGCCTATCAACAACCCAGTTTTTCAGACTGAATTTTAGAGGTGGCACAATTACATATTTGACTGTCATCTGCCCTGAAGGGTGCAAATTGTGACAAAGAATCGATATGCAAGTCAACTAGACTGCATCTCCCCCAAGCTTCTCAAGCAGGGCTCTCTCCTAGCACCATCTCACACACATACATACAAAGACTAAATTGTGGATTAGCGTCAACTCCCCCTCCCCCATTTTAAGTGACGCTGCAGGGGTCTCTTGTGCCACAAAGACCCTCATCTTGTTCCTATCTTAACCAATTACAGACTTAACATGCATTGAGATGCTGTGTTGATGCATATGTGTGTTTATGGGGAGACCTGGTAGTCACAGCAAATCCATTTTTATAAATGTGTGTGTGTTTTGCAGCAAATCACATGCAGCCTCATTACTTGACAGCATGCAGCTCAGTCTCCCTAGTAAGTAATATGACAGATGATCAGAGCTGTTCTATATGTGTCTTTAATCTAACTGCTAATCAGAAAAGCTGCAGCTCTTGCATTTTTGATAGAGCCTTGATGGATGAATGTACCTCACTACTGACTGACCTATATACAAACACTCCACACTTCTGTCTGACTTTTTTCCTGTCTGCTTTTATTTCATTGACAGACTACCGTGGTGTCCCTCATTCTCTGCCCCTTTTACCTTGACTTTGTCTTTCTCCTTTTTTGAAATCTGAGGCAGAGTCAAAAACAGTCCAGAAGGACAAATATACATTTTAACTAGAAATACTGATCTCAACATTCCCTCCACAAACTTGTGATCTTACAATTCCAAGAATTATTTTAGAACATGAAATAGTGTTAGATCTATTTCTGTAATAATTGATAGGTCCAACTTAAAACCAACTTCCTTCCAAATGCATTACAAATAAATTACAGTATCTACTGTTTACACAGGCTTTCTGAAAGCAGAGCTATGTCACAACTAATGCTAAGCAGGATTTGAGTATGAGATGTTTTCACACAGGGAAAATATCACAATTGAATACCCTCCAACAGCCATGCTAAATGATGACAACATACTTGCAATGACAGTTTTAACATGCTAATGTTTAGCAGGTATAATGTTTACCATTGTCACCATCTCAGTTATCATGCTTTTGCAGGTATTTGGTCATAAACCAAAGTATTGGACGAATGTAAATTTTGACCTGATGATGGATCTAAAGGAAAAGTCATGGGATCACCTAAATCAAAATTCCAATTACCAAATTATTATACTGTACATTGTCTGCAAAGCATGAATGTCTGCACCAAATTTTGTGCCAGTCCACCTAAAACTGTAGATAATCCACAGGACAACTGAAAACTTTAACCAGCAACAGTGATGGACCAACCGACCACCTGACCAACCAACACTGCCATCCCTAGAGCCTTGCTGCTATTGCAGACAGGTGTCAGACAACTTCAGGTAAGTCTTAAAAAAAAAGATTTATCGAAAAACAAATGTGTGTATCAAACTGTTAAATATCAATAGCTGGCAGATTTTAGTCATGTGTACTTACTCTTTGATCAGATATTTCCTGATTTAAAGGTACTGTGTGTAGTTATATGTGAATGGGTTGTAACTGTACTTAAATAATGAAACCGTCCCCCATACTTGCACGCTAACATGCTAATTGCGATTAGCGTTACAACTTTTACAAACTGCATCGAATTGGTACAGTATTAAAAATACACACTAATTATCTTCTGCAGATTACAATAAGTCCTCAACCAGGTGGTATTACTCTCCATTAACCAAAGTTATGGACATATTCTCTACCAACATAAGTGTGAACATAGGTTAGCTAGCTGGGTCTGCTTTGCCTCTGACTAAGTTATCCTGCAGCTTACCTGGCGGTGTTATCTCTACAATTTGGCTAAAACTTGGATTAAAACATTGGACTTTTCCTGGTGGACTCCAGACACAACTGACCCCAACCATTGATGCATTATATGTCCATCACCCCAACAAAGAAACTGCATTGCTAGCAAAACCAGTTCAAACTGGTTCTGTCAGTGCAGGGCGGTCGTCATAGTAACTTTTAATGGTTTCATGGAGTTTAGTGAATTAAACTTATTACAAAGTTTTATAAAACATAATTTAATTAATTTTAGGAAATAATGAGTTGTTGAAATATTGGCACTTTTTAATTTGGTGTGACTTAACATAAATGAAGAAAGCAAAGCACAGTATGAACTGTATCAGTGAAGGGCTTTTTACAGTGTGTATGATACATTATATTGATACTATAAAAACATGTAAGGGTGATTTATGTCAGCCCTGCCCATGAAAATATAAGAGCCTGTGTCTAAATTCCTAAATTCAGGGGCTGCACTTTCCAAAGGATGTAGCCTACAAAGGCAGGTTGTTACAGCTGCGACAGTGTCACATTTCCAGTTGTTTTTCCCCCTTTTCCTGTGTTTCTTGTTTTTCCCGTTTGTCTGTGTGTGTGTGTTGGTGTGGGCCCGTCTCTCTCCATTGGCTCTCAGCTTCACTGTTCTCTGTTCACTGGCTTCACCTAGTGTTCATATTCCAATAACCCCGCCAAGTCTACACACCTGCTTCCTATCAGCTCATCTCCTGCAGTATATCTACTCCAGCTCTTCATCCGCTCATCGCCAGATTGCTGTTTCAACCTTTGCGGTAGTAACTAGTCGGCCAAACTCTGCTAAGAGTAACCTTTTGTCTGTTCTGCTTCCTGCCTGCAATCTGCTAACTTGTGTTTTATGCTTTAGGATCACTGCTTGCCTGCCAGCCACGCTTCCCTCTGCCACGCCACTGCCATCGCCACCACCATTAAGCTCTGTTACCTCCCTGCCTGCTCTGGATTCCAAACCCCGGCTTTCCTTACCCATCATTTCCCTATTTATTAATAAACCTTTTTACCTTCATACCTTGTCTGAGTCCAGCGTTTGAGTCTAGTCTTTTAGTAAATCTATTGTGGCCAGACATCTATTATGTCTTCCTCGTCGCCTGTCCCTTTGGCCCAAAGAGGAGGCTCGCCAATAGCTGTGGGGGTTTTGGCGAACCAAACTCCTTATGTGTTTTACTAGAGCTAGATCAGTAGCTATGCATGTTGAAGCTTCTAGGCTGCAATTAAGCCTTAGAGGTCAGTGGCTAAACAGCTCATTAAAACAACAAAATTACTTCACATTACACAAAACAATACAGTATATAATGACTGGTTTTGCTTTACCAAATCTCTCAAAGTAAAATAACCAGGCATGCAAGCTCACCAGGGATGAAAAAGGTGACAAAGATGTGAATCCCCAGGAAGAACTTTTTTTAAATATATACTTTATAATGTGGATTCACAGGCGATTTTAGCATGAGGATGTAGGGAAAAACTCTCCCTAGAATTGACATAGTAAAAACGTATGTGGTTTTGGGTCTTTACAGCTATTGCAACTGCTGTTTCATCAATTAATAGGCAGTGCGTAGATATGACATTTATAAGTTGATTTCACAACCACTACAACTAAAAGAAAAACTGTCTCAAGGTAATTTCAATTCAGCTTCTGTCATTTTCAGTGAGCTGGGCATTTGCCCCCTTCTCAAGTGGCATAATTTGGCAACTGTAACAACTTGCCATCCTACATCATAAGTAACGCAGGTCTATTTTAGCTAGGTTAAATGTCTACACTGATGTATCATAAATCAGTATCATGTTCCGAAACAAATCCAAAAGCAAATTGTTTAATTATGTCGTGGTTATGAGAGTATTAGCCTTGCTAATATTATCTTAGCATAAAGAAATTAACAGTCCCAAGCTTGACATATCATCATAGAAGCCAGTTAAGGTTTTCATAACGCTACTGTAAGAGATTCTTAGCTCTTCGGCTTGGCAGTTTTCTCTCTCTCTGTCAATACTGCCAGCTACACTCAGTTTCACCTCTTGGAGTCTTACATTAGAAAGTTGCATGCATTGCACTAGCCAAACTACAGGCTTGGGTGTCCGCAGTACCCTAAGAGTGCCTACCATTTGCCTTCTTGCAAAGCGTTTAGGGAACATCTGTAAATTGTACATAAAATAACCTGGGTTACATTAACATTTCATATTCAGCCATTACCACTTAATTGTGTGCAGCATGTTGTCCACTTACCCGCATCCCCCCACACACATGCATACACACACACACATTCCGATTAAACCCACCATGTGTTTGAGGGATTAGGTTGTGCATACCATCTGTACAGGAGCTGACCAAAGGATACATACACACAAACACACATATACATATTTGTACTGTTGAATCTACTTATAATCACTTGATCGTAGACCACCTTAATTGACTTTGCAGGGAAGACAAAATAACAATAGCATGCATGTTTTGGTCATGATTGCGTGCTAAGTGCTCAACATTTACATACATTACTGTACATGAGCACATGTAGTGGAAAGTGCTCACAAATAGACACACACTCACACACAGCAGCAGGGACTATGTAGTGCAGCTGAAGTGTGATCTACAGGCTCCTTTTAATTCATTTGTGCTGATAGAGGAGAGTGTATTTGATTTACTAATGCCTCTCAGAGATGTATAATACTTCGTTACAATTACGTTCCATTTGACATTGTAATATATTAACCTTACCCCACCGTTGTGATTACGTTTGCAGAAAGTCAACACACAACGTTGTGAATCCGTCCGTCATAACGTTAAAGATTTACATTGCTGACATGTTTACACTTCATTACGTTATTTATCTTTCCACAACATTGCTGATTTGTCAGTTGCTTACTAAACCCTGACCATACATTTAGATTTTGTGTATTAAAAAAAGGTATATCATGGTGTTTGTAATTTTTTTGTTCCAGATATATGGTACATAAAAACTGAATGCTATTTCTCTGTTTAGTTTTGACTCTGGGGACGGCAGACCTCGAAAGCAGACCTGTCTCAGACGACCTGAGAGGTCTGGAAGGTTCATAACATAGCAGAAGATCAGAAATGTCTTTTGGCCCTAAACCATTCTGTGCTTTATAAACTAACAGCAGTATTTTAAAATCAATTATTTGAGAGACAGGAAGCCAGTGTAAAGACCTCAGAACTAGAGTGATGTGATCCACTTTTTTGGTCTTCGTGAGGACTCGAGCAGCAGCGTTCTTAATTAGCTACAGCTGTCTGATCTTTTTTTTTTTTTTTTTTTTTAGAGAGACCTGTAAAGACACCGTTACAGTAGTCAAGTCGACTGAAGATAAATACATGGAGAAGCATCATAGGCATCAATTGCAGCACATTGACAGAATATCATGACTACCTCCTCCCTGGTATTCTTCATAAACATGATGGCAATTTTCAGCATTACAGTTTCTTGATATGTCAACAGATTAAAGTGCACAAGAATTAAAAATTAAAACACCCAAAACTGCTTGTTAATAAAACATACAGTACATTATCCTGCATTAGTAATTAGTAATAACCATAAACCAATGATTTTAGCATTATATCAGTGTTGAGTATTTTTGTCTTTTTCAAGCGCTGGACTACATTTCAGTTAGGATCCCCCACATATTAAAGTAGGATGTCTGCAGGCATTAGCAAGATAAATTTAAGGCTTTTTAGACATTTTAAATGCTTATTAGAACAACATTTAAGACACTTTGCCACACAAGTAAGCACATGCAAGTTGTACTTCACATTTAAGTATCTAAAACGACACATTGTGGACTTTTAACATTCAAATACAAACAAATTATAACCACAGATAAATACACCATGATATATTCAACTGTGATGATGTATTGGACAATTTTATGAACAAAAATAAAATTAAGACAATTCAAGACTTTTTAAGAGCTTGCAAACATCCTTAAGACATGTCACATTCATTTTTACGTTACAAAATTTTCAAAAATGCTTTCCATGTTAGCTATTTAATAAGGTTAGAACAGCTCAATAGAGTTTTATATTATGTACTATATAGTTCCAAATTGCACTGCCCAAATTCACATGCCTCTAGTGCATTGTTCTACTTGGAATACAGTCACTCTTGTTTCAGACATGTCTTGAGTGGGGAAGGCTGAACCTCAGGTTCTTCTCTGGGGCAACAGTCATGTTGGCCCAGGCCATGTGTAGGAGCTGAAAGGATATACAATTGGACCAAGTAAGAAAAATAAACACACTCAGCAGGCTAATGATGCAGGGTAATCCATTCTGACAGGACACTTGGTCCACACCTAAAACTTAGCTCAGCATCCAATGCCACTCAATGTTAACTATGTAGTTGTATGTTGTAGACAAGGGGTTGCGGAGAAATGAATGACCTCAAGTGCAGGAATCCAGTGATCACACATTACTTAGTAGCACAGTCTATGCAAAGCTTGGAAATGGGCAAAAACTATGGAAACATGAGCAAAAATGGCTAACAGCAACAGATTTGTTGAGTCTGACAGCTGGTAATAAGCACAAGGTCAATAGCGATATAGAGACTGACAACAGGCAATGAGCATAATTCAGCATAATGTTGCTGAATGTTGGTGTTACTGTAACAGTGTCAGGTGCCCCAATCAAGAGTTGTTCCTTCATTGTCCTTTACAGTATATCCTTCATTGATCTGTCATATTGGGTATTGCATTTTGCACAGTTTAAAAGGTACACTTTACACCATTATGTTCAGAATTTTCTTAACAATCAACCAGTGGGCTTGGTTGACATCACCTTTTGAGTATATTCACCGCAGTAGGAGTAGTTATGTTGACATCTTCAGGTTCCAAACACAAATCTTTTGTGTTATCATCACACCTTTACAGTAGTAATGCAAAAATTACAAATATTTACTATATACATCAGAAAGTATATAGTTCAAAAAGTCATTGTAAAGCTTGTCAACACAAATGGACAATTTAGCTTAATGATGGTAAGAAATGTGTAACTATGGTCAGAAAAGATACAAGATGTTAAACAAAAATGTGTGTTGTTAACCTTTTTTTGTAGTACATTTAGCATGACAAGTTATTTTGATGTAATATTTTGTGTATAGAACACTGGTTTAATTTCATTTTCAAACCTAAATAGTTTTATGCTTAATACCTTTAATGCATGCTTTTATAAAAGAAAATAAGTAAGGCTAAAACCCACATCAAATATATCATTAAAATGTACAATACCTTTCTTTTAACACTGGCCCACATTTAACTGAAAAATCAGCAGCTAACATAATAATCATTCACATTATTTGCACTGTTTCACAATGTTGAATGCTGCCAGAGATACACATTGGCCATAATGATGGAATGGTTTGTATTCTTTAAGAGTTTCTTGAAATTTCAGTTGGTTTCTGTTTAGTGTTGGTAGTAAGTATTTCTCCAACAATGCTAAGAAATCTAAAACTGGCATGAATATGTTTTGAGAAATTCTTTGTATATATCTTTTCATGTACACAAAACACATCATACAAACAATTATGTCTTGTTTAAATAATATAATAGATAATTCACTCATAGAAAATATCTTTATTTTAACATTAGCACACATTTTACTTTCTACAGTGATTGTTGCCACAAATACACAGCATTGATAATGGCAGATTCATCTTTTATTGTTTGAGTGTTTCTTGAATTTCCACTAGTCTCCGTTCAATGTTTTAGTATGTCAGGGAGTGTCACTTTAACAATGGTAAGAATTTTCTTAGGATCTGTACGAATATCTAGAGTAGTGTCTAAAACTCATTATTGTCATTAATGTTTTTAAGAAATTCTTTGTATATATCTTTTCATGTATGCATGCAAAACTAGTCTCCTAGTAAAACAAAGGGCTCCATATGGACAGTCATGCTGTCTCTGTCTTGGATGTTTAATATAACAGTCCCCAACAATCCTGTCATTTTTTGAGTTTTGAGTTGATATTTTCAATACTCATGCATGTGGTTGCTTTCAAAATGTTGATAGCATGTGGCATATGGCTGTATTTTCTTTGTCATCTTCATTAAAGAATCCCCATCTTCTTGTCTTGACATCTTGTGATGGTACTTGTAAGGCTTCATAAAATTGTTCTGTACATTAAAATTAATACACAGATGATAAACTCTGATCACAGCAATAGTCACCTTCTTTTTCACTTTTTTGAGACTATTGTAGCTGATGGTGTAGACTTGACAGCAGCTGATTGACTGTCCAATGCATCAGCATCCATGGTTGAGAGGTTTGGAGGTAATAAGATTCACGCAGACGAATTAATCAGCACACAGGGAAAATGGTGGTGACTACATTAAGCCAAGGGATGGTCTCTTGTATGTATATACTAAACCATCACACCTGACTTTCTTTTGTTAGGGATGATTTACAAATGATTCCTTATTGTTTAGTTTGTAGACCATTTGTCACACCATTTAACATTAGTAAAGTTATTAGCTTTACTGTTTGACATCCCCCACCATCTCATTTAACTTCTCATTTAATTCTTTATTATAGTCTCATATACATCTGTGTAATACAGAAGAGGGTTTTTGAAAAAGATTTCACATTCTAAGAGACAAGAGTCTTCTGCACCTTTTTTTTTATAAAATATTCACTGCTAGATAAGGTAAATGTTTTTAAAACATGCTTGTTTAAGTTTTAAACTGTGGTGGAGGAAGTATTCAGATCCTTTACTTAAGTAAAAGTACTAATACCACACGGTAAAAAATACTCTGTTACAAGAAAAGGTCCTGCATTGAAAATATTTCTTCAGTAAAAGTATGTAAGTATAATCAGGAAAATGTACGTAAAGTATTTAATAGTAAAAGTACTCAAAGCAGAAAAATGTCCCTGTAATTGTTATACTGTTATATATTATTTAATTAGATTATTATTACTAATGCATCAATATAAAAGCAGGATTTTACCGTTGTAGTTGGTTGAGGTGGAGCTCATTTTGAACTGTTTTGTATCAGAATGCAACAGTCCAAACATTAATAACAATACATTAAAATCATTAAAATAAAAAGCAGCAAATCTTCACATTTGAGCATTTGTAGGAGAAACAAAGAAAAACTTGTACTGAAGAGATGTCCTCAATTGAATAAAAGCCCCAGTCGTCGTTACAGGAATTTATGGATTTATTACAAACAAATCTTTTGACAGAAGCAATGTGGCAGCAGGTACACATGGGCACAGCCACCACAATACTTAACTTTGCATCTAAAAGGTACACTTCTTATACCAGAATGGCGGGTGGTGATTTACAGGTTACATCATCTAAAGATGAGACAAAGAAAGAGACTCTGTCGCAAGTTATCAGTATAAAAAGATCAGACACTTCTGGGACACTTTGATTTTATGATAGGAACATCTAGTGCCCCATAACCCATAAAACAACATAATCTCAGGGCCTGAGGCCTCCTTTGTGAAACCATACTTTAGTCAAAGTGTCATAAATTCTATTACACCCATAAACCCCTTAGACACCCCCAAATTTCTCCCACATTTCCCTCCTTTTTGATCAGGGATCAACATAACAATCTCCGTGCTCATAGTCCTGAACAGACTACAGTATGATCCAAAGAAAAAGTGTTACTAAGTAGCAACACTCCTGACAGAGACCGTATAACTAAAATGCATACCTTGAATCAGTGAAAAATAGTGGCAGTTTGGCTCTCAGCTAAAATACAGGCATGTGCTAGTACCTACAACTTAGCTCGTTAACCCGATGTTTTAGGAGGTAAAGCATGCGCCTCTACTACATTTAATAAACAACTTTAGTTACTTGCAAATTCAGATTTGTATATAAGATATAGTCAGCAAATAAATGATGTATTATTAAATTTAAGATAAAACTTTATTGATTCTGAGGAAACTGCCCAGCAGTACATGAAATAGTTAGACAGACATGCTGCGGTAAGCCTATTGTGTCCGGTCACCGGTGTTTGTGTGTTACCAGTAGTGTATTTTTGCTGCTCTAGCTCATCACAGTTAATTTTGTTCGATTCTTCATTATAGTGACTAAATATCTGATATACATTTAAATGTACACTAGTTCTGCTCAAGCACTCATAGCTCTCTCCTTCTTTTAACGACTTTCTCGCTAATCCCACAGTTTACACACTATTCAGTTTTGCTAGCTTGCAATGGCTTCTCTCTCCCTCTCACTCTCCTGCTTGGTGTGGAGGCTGGGTGACTGTTAGATGCCAGCATAGCCCTAAGCAGAAGCCCACGGTTCACCACCAACCTGTTCACGTTTCTAACAAGTTCTCCCCACTCAGCGACACACCTGCTGAGAAACCAACTCTGATTGTTGCCAGCTCCATTTTGAAAAATGTGAAGTTAGTGACACCAGCAACCATAGTCAAATGTATTCCTGGGGCCAGAGCGGGCGGCAGTCACGTCAGCGGTAACGACTACTGATTACTCCTGATTAGGTCACTAAAGTTAATG
This sequence comes from Siniperca chuatsi, assembly GCF_020085105.1. Classification (NCBI taxonomy): domain Eukaryota; kingdom Metazoa; phylum Chordata; class Actinopteri; order Centrarchiformes; family Sinipercidae; genus Siniperca; species Siniperca chuatsi. Next base: position 26,160,865 of record NC_058054.1, read on the forward strand.
TTGAGTTGGTGTGTACTTATGCAAAGTTGGACTCTGACATGTTTAGCTGCATATCTTCATTCCGCTGCTGGCTGTTGAGGTGGTGTCCAGCAAATAATGTGGGCTTTGTAGATAATTGGTGGACTTTCTGGGGAAGACCTGGTCTGATTAGGAGAGACGGTATTCATCCCGCTTTGAATGGAGCAGCTCTCATATCTAGAAATCTGGCGTTTATTAGTGGACAGAAACCATGACAACCCAGAGTTGAGACCAGGAAGCAGAGTTGCAGTCCTACACGCTTCTCTGCGCTTCCAGAGCTGTTACCCACCCAAAACTCTTTAGTGCCAGTGTCTGCCCCCCGACCACTTACATTAATAAAATCAAAAGTTAACAGAGGAGTTATACATAAAAACCTAAACAAAATAACCACAGCTAAAATAGCACAGCAAAATAGGAGAATTAAATGTGGACTCTTAAACACCCTCTGTCATGTAAAGCTGTACTAGTGAACGATTTAATATCAGAGAATCATATTTACTTATTTTGTCTTACTGAAACCTGGCTGGGTCACGTAGAATATGTTAGCCTAAATGATTCCCCCCCGCCCACTCATATTACTACTCACATTCCTCGAGGTACCGGCCGAGGAGTTGCAACCATCTTCGACTCAAGCCTATTAATCAACCCTTAACTTAAACTTAATTACAACTCATTCAAAAGCCTTGTGCTTAGTCTTTCATACCTAACCTGGAAAACATGACCAATTATATTTACTGGTCCTTATTCTGAATTTTTATCTGAATTCTCATTGTTTTTATCAAGTTTAGTCCTTAAAAATGTAATTAGTGCCGGTGATTTCAATATTCATGTAGACGTTGAAAATGATGGAAATTAAAAATTAAAAAAGGAAAATGCCTTAGCAGGTTTTCCTCATTATTAGATTTGATTGGCTTCTGTCAGAGTGTACAAAAACCCACTCACTGTTTAACCACACCCTCAACCTTGTTCTGGTATATGTCATTGAAATTTAACATTTAATGGTCTTTCCACAGAATCCATTATCAGACCATTATTTAATAACTTTTGAACTCCTATTAGTGGACTACACGCCATTAGGCAAAAACTCCTTCTCTAGATGTCTATCTGATCGTTCTGTAGCTAAATTTAAGGAAGCAATTCCATCTGCATTTAATTCAATGCTATGTCTCAATATAACAGAGGACTCCTATGCTAATTTCAGCCACTCCCAAATTGACCATCTTGTTGATAGTGCAGCAGGCTCACTGTGAACAACACTCGATTCCATCGCCCTTCTAAAAAAGAAGATAATAAAACAAAGAAGGTTAGCTCCATGGCATAACCCCCAAACTTGGGGGTTATACCATACTCTTTACTCTTTATACCATACTCGCGAAAACTTGGCGTTCCAACAATCTGGGAGAAACTCATTTAGTCTGACAAGATAGTCTTAAAACATATCGGAAAGCCCTCTGTAATGCCAGAGAAGCCTACAACTCATCATTAATAGTGGAAAATAAAAACAACCCCAGGCTCCCTGTAAAATCTAGAATAGAATTTAAACTCCTTCTCCTCAACTATAAAACTCTCAATGGTCAGGCACCATCGTATCTTAAAGAGCTATTACCCCATTAGAACACTGCGCTCCGAGAATGCAGGGTTACTTGTGGTTCCTAGAGTCTCCAAAAGTAGAATGAGAGACAGAGCCTTCAATTATCAAGCTCTCTCCTGTGGAATCAGGTCCCAGTTTGGGTTTGGGAGACAGCCACATTTAAGAGTAGGCTTAAGACTTTGCTCTTTGATAAAGCTTATAGTTAGGGCTGGCTTGGGTGAGCCCTGAACCATCTGTTATTTATGCTATAGGCCTAGACTGCCGGGAGACTTCCCTTGATGCACTGAGCTCCTCTCTCCTCCTCTCCCTCTCCATCTGTATGCATTTTTATCCCATTAGTGCATGTTACTAAGTCGACATCTTCTCTCTCCCATAGTTCTGTGCTTTCTCATCTCTCTACTCGCTCCGTCTTTCACTTTCAGCAGGTATTTCTGCTTCCACAGCTCCAGAGTCTGGATCTGTAATTGTGGGCCACCTGCTGCCCCCGTGTTCCTGCTCGACAACTGATACTACAATTGTTATTAGTCTTATTCCTATTATTATCATTATTATTCCTATCACTATCATTACATTCTTATTATTTTAAAATTCTAGGTGGAATTTGCATTGTGCTTCCTGCATCCCCTCCCCCCCTTCTCTCTCTCCACCCCACCCCACCACCCCCCAAACCCAACTGGCAGCGACAGATGGCCGCCCACTCTGAGTCTGGTTCTGCCCGAGGTTTCTGCCTCTTAAAGGAAGTTTTTCCTTGCCACTGTCACCAAGTGCTTGCTCATGGTGGGATTTGTTGGGTCTCATAATATATTATAAGGGTGAATAATATTATAAGGAGTGCGGTCTGGACCTGCTCTGTAGGAAAGGTGCAAAGCTTTCGGTTTCGGTTTGTAAATGACGTTGAATCGAATTGAAGTAAATTTAAATGAGTTCCACCTTTAGAAGATTATAATATACGTATATTTATTTTGAAATGGGCCATTATGAATAGTGTGTACTTGGCACTTTTAGTATGTTTTCATGCTAGTAGTTTTGTACTTTTACTAAGTTTTGAATAATTTTTCCACATCTGTCTATATCACTGGTCTCTCACAATCGTGTGCAATTTATATCAAAGTCAATCAATGGGAGCTATGTAGTTGGATGTGAAGCACAGTTGTATGAATAAAATAATAGAATTAGACAGAATAGTCGCATTGTAACCTGATCTGGAGCAGATGATATGCGGTGGGCGATATAAGTGTTCAGAATGTGCTATACAGATTTGATATATCAAACACTTCACAACCAAAGTCCATTATAATAGCCGTAGCTGTGATAGCTCACAAACAGACTGGCATCCCCTGCATTAAGGAGGCAGTGTAGAAGAATAGAAAGCCATCAGGTGATAATGACAGCCCTGTTTCTGAACCAAGATGCCTCTGTCAAAGCCGTTTGTCTCCGAAAAAGGCAGACCATTGTCTGGTGCTGATGTGAGAGCAGCCTTCACGTCTCTGAATGCAATTGTCATTGGTTCAATTCTTTGAAGGGGTTCAGTGGCAGAGTTCAGAGTATGCAGCATAAATGACAAAGTCATAAAAGTGGATCCTTGAATCCAAAGCCTGCAGAGGGTGCACATCTCTGCTTTGGTATGTGGAGGAGGCACTAACTCTGTCTGGTGAGAGGAGGAGACGACCATTTTTCCAAAACTTCACCAGTTAAGTGACCCAAGACTGACAGCTTGGCAAGTGATGCTCCGTGAGCTCTTTCAGTCAAAATATTTCAGGAGTATAGAGTCTATTCACATGCCTTCTCAGAAGCAACATCAGGTCAACAAAGTGAAAAAGTCTCTCTCTTACCTATGAGGCTTATTTTGTAGGAACAATACCAATAAAAGTTGCAAGCAGTGATGAACGGGCCCTCGCACCTGACTGCATGTTGGGGTGTGCCGCAGTTGCAACTTTGTTGTTGGAGATCGTTCGATGCGGCTCTGAATTTTGATGTGTTTTGGACACTGCACGGAGGAACTGAATGTCACTTCCTGTGTCCGCTATGTGGTGCTAGAGAACACCCACTAATTATACATTATGTTCCAGTATATGAAGTGTGGACCACACCCTGAAAATTTAATGTAAAGCAAATGATGATTGTCATGCATGGCTTATTTCCTGTTGCCAGTATGTGGCGCAATGACTACAACTCCTAATTAGCATGAAGATGTCCTCAGGCCAGGACTCTTATTAAAGGTGAAATCTGGGGCAGATTGGACAATATACACAAGTTATAACAACTTCCTGTCGCACAGTGAATAATGAGTTACCACAACCACCAACAGTGTTTGATGGAAACTCACAATCTTCACAATGAAGCATCATCAAGGTCGTAAGATGTGAGGTGGATCTGGTTAACCTGGTATGTGTATTTTGTAAGAGTATAGGGTCTGTAACTTCCTATTGTCAGTAGAAGGCGCTATGACTGTCATGTAGATGTCTTCAGGCCTGGACTCTTATCAAACGGGAAATTTGGGGCAGATTTGACCACGTACAGTTATTCTGTGTCATTCTGTGTAGAAGGGGAGTAGCAGAAGAGACTGTTGATCCCAGCATAGCTTTACTATAAGGCATAGCTTTACATAAGGCAATTTGTGTGTATTTAAATTGTGGTTAAAGGTAATGTGCATGGACTGAAAAAAAATGTAAAAAGCCAGATGTGTATTATTTTGAAATTGAGATAACAGAACAGACATTGTAGTTCAGAAAAGTTTATTGTAGTTACTGTAAAGGCTTGTAATATGCTGGGACAGTGAAACAGGAACTCTATTCCAGTCAGTTTTCTAGTTAACTCTGAAGAGACACAGACTGACATCGACATAACTCAAACCACTGAACACCAATATGACGTCCATGGTCAGACTTACACAGACTTAACTCTGACAAAGTTACTGTTCGAGGTAGAGTTGAGTCTGTTACCACCAAATAAAGTTCAGTCTGTAGCTTAGATATGTAATGTCTGGAGTAATACTGACTCAAATGCATGACTCAGAAACAAGTTCAGTTCTTGACTTGCCAAAAACAGGTTTGGTATACAGGCGGTCAATCAGCACAAGCAAACAAATCCAGACGAGAGGCAAAGTCAGGTACGCAGGCAATAATCCAAACACCAGGAAACACAAAACACTAGGAGTCAAGGCTGGAACGTGAGACTGAAAGTACTACAACGAACTGGCAGAGTGATTGGCACACACAGACTAAATACTCTGGTGCATGGGGATAACAGGACACAGGTACGACTTATCAGGGTGGGGCATGCAATAAGAACTGGCGGGAAACACATGACATGAAGTGTTCTGAAATGAGAGGAGAGGTGAAAAAAACAAAACAGGAAATGATGAAAGTATGAAAATCAAAGAAAAACATAACCTAGAAGACAGGGTGCGATGTATCAAGATGGCTTTAAAGATACTTATGTGCTTTATGGTGTTTTTGTTAATATGAAATGTTGTGTCAGACACAAGTAACTGAGGTCCAAGTGTCATGGGGTTGTTGGGATTCACAATGGTTAAAGGGGCACCAAACTGAGTAGGTGCAATCAATTAAATTAGGCAAGATTATCAAAGATAATCATAAATAATAACTTTGATGAATAAAGTCCTCGGGGGCACCACTCAGCGACAAAGAATTAGAGGTGTATGTGTGATATCTGTTTAGGATAACTGTGGCAAGTTAAAAGGAGTTAATTAGCATGCAAAGTCTGTCTGTGTGGAGCATAACATAACTAACGTCAACTTAGCATGTGGCTACCAAATTAACAGATAAACACGTCACAACAACAAAACCTCATCATGAAAAACACATCAGTACATGTACATCATTAATTAAACAATCCTGTGCTTTGCACGGGGGAGGATGGCAAGCAGCTGTCCTTCCAGGAGGAAACAGCAGAGAAAAGAGTTCACTTGGGTGTCTGCTGGTGAGCCACACTGAGAGGGAGATGAGAGGCTGGGATGCTGCGTTCAATGCTCTCGGGATTTGGCAATACAGAAGAGCATGCAGTCTCCTAATGAAAGTTCAGTTAAAAATGACACAAATGAATGAATTCATCTGTGGAGTCCCAACAGGGTGTAGGCCGCACTTTAAGGTTGGAGGCCTCATCAACCTTCCTATTGGTCGATTTTGACTGAACTCAAAGATGAGATCCTTGCGGTAACTGGGCTCACTATAGATCCCTAGTGTTAAAGTGCAACTTTGGTGTAGAATGAATTTGGTGAAATTCAGGAGGGGTGAATGTAACAGATTAACATAGACATAGCTTTTGAATTTCATCAAATCATCCCTGTTTATTATTTTAGTTCTATAGGGTCTGCATCTCCTACCTGTGTGTCATTTGGGGTTTGTGTGTGTGTGTATGTGTTCAGCGTAGCTACGTAGGCGTGTGTGTGCGCATTTAAGCGGGTCAAAGCTTTTTCCAACTGACACATTTCCAATTGAAACTTTTTTTTAGATGTAATATTAACGTGATCTAATAGTTGTATCTTATGCCATATCAGTTCCATTCTGTGAAAATCCTGCCAATATGTGAGATTGCTAACCACAGTTTTGAATTAATTTAAAGTTGGAGAAATTCTTCTTTCTGTCAGGGGAGTCAAGCAGACACACACACACACACACACACACACACACACACACACACACACACCGCCAAATGATTTAATTGTTACTTTGTATATATTTTACCAGGTATGGAAATGTTTTTCTTTGTTTTTGAATCAATTTTGTAGCTAATAGTTTAATTCATACCAATCTAGCTACATAAACTGAGTCTAGCTGGTGTGGTTGCTATGGTAACACTATAGCGCTACATGTTATCTAGTTATAAGGTAATCAGAAAATCACAATATTGATCCACATTAAAGTCTTTGTTTATAATTGTTACAGTAATATAGGTCTTTTGGTTACTTTTGTGTACTATTTGTTTAATATAATTGATTATTTATATGACAGTATCAGTTTTGTAACGTCACTAGGTTTTGTCTTTTTTTTTTTTTAGATTAGATTAGATTCATCTTTATTGTCATTAAACATGTACAAGTACAAGGCAACCAAATGCCGTTTAGGTCTAACCAGGAGTGCAATAAGCAAGTGCAGGATATAAAGTGTGTGCATAAATGCAGGATAGAGCAGTATAATGAAAATATTTTACAAGTGATACTATAGACATTATATACAGATGGCATTACTATAAACAGAAGTATACTGATGGAAATGTACAATAATGAATTGGACTGGGGAGAACAGCAGTGCAATGAATATAAAGTAGTGCAATTTATTGAAATAGTTAACAGTGCAGCAGAGTTATTGCAGTATTCAGTACATAGTACTGGAGTGCAAATGATGCACTATAGGAGTACAAATGATGCAGTATATGTACAGTGGTGTGCAAAAGTGTTTGCCCCCTTCCTGATTTCTTTTTTTTTTTTGCATGTTTGTCAAACTTAAATGTTTCAGCTCATCAAACAAATTAAAATATTAGTCAAAAATAACACAAGTAAATACAAAATGCAGTTTTTAAATGAGAAAAAGATTGTTATTATTAAGGGAAAACAAAATCCAAACCTACATGGCCCTGTGTGAAAAAGTGATTGCCCCCTAAACCTAATAACTGGTTGGGCCACCCTTAGCAGCAACAACTGCAATCAAGTGTTTGCGATAACTTGCAGTGAGTCTTTTACAGCACTGTGGAGGAATTTTGGCCCACTCATCTTTGCAGAATTGTTGTAATTCAGCCACATTGTAGGGTTTTCAAGCATGAACTTCCTTTTTAAGGTTATGCCACAGCATCTCAATAGGATTCAGGTCAGGATTTTGACTAGGCCACTCCAAAGTCTTCATTTTGTTCTTCTTCAGCCATTCAGAGGTGGACTTGCTGGTGTGTTTTGATCATTGTCCTGCTGCAGAACCCAAGTTCACTTCAGCTTGAGGTCACGAACAGATGGCCGGACATTCTCCTTCAGGAGTTTTTAGTAGACAGCAGAATTTATGGTTCCCTTTATCACAGCAAGTCTTCCAGGTCCTAAAGCAGCAAAACAGCCCCAGACCATCACACTACCACCACCATATTTTACTTTTGGTATGATGTTCCTTTTCTGAAATGCGGTGTTACATTTACGCCAGATGTAATGGGACACACACCTTCCAAAAAGTTCAACTTTTGTCTCGTCAGTCCACAGAGTATTTTCCTAAAAGTCTTGGCGATCATCAAGATGTTTTCTGGCAAAAATGAGACGAGCCTTAATGTTCTTTTTGCTCAGCGTGGTTTTCGTCTTGGAACTCTGCCATGCAGGCCATTTTTGCCCAGTCTGTTTCTTATGGTGGAGTCATGAACACTGACCTTAACTGAGGCAAGTGAGGCCTGCAATTCTTTGGATGTTGTTATGGGGTCTTTTGTGACCTCTCGGATGAGTCGTCGCTGCACTCTTGGGGTAATTTTGGTCAGTTGGCCACTCCTGGGAAGGTTCACTACTGTTCCATGTTTTCGCCATTTGTGGATAATGGTTCTCACTGTGGTTCGCTGGAGTCCCAAAGCTTTAGAAATGTCTTTATAACCTTTTCCAGACTGATAGAATTCAATTACTTTCTTTATCATTTGTTCCTGAATTTCTGTGGAGCAGAGCAGTTCCCATACCAGACTGTTACACAGTTGTTTAGGATGCTCTCTACTGTGCAGTGATAGAAGTTCACCAGGATAGCTGAGGACAGTTGGTTCTTCTTCAGTGTCCTCAGGAAGAAGAGGCGCTGGTGAGGCTTCTTGACCAGACAGGAGGTGTTGGTGGTCCAGGACAAGTTCTCCAAAATATGGGTCACCAGGACACGCTCAACAGCCATCCCGTTAATGTGGATGGGGTCATGTGTGCCTCCTCTCTCCTTCCTAAAGTCCACAATGAGCTCCTTTGTCTTGGAGGTGTTAAGGAGCAAGTTATTATCTGAGCACCATGTGGCCAGGTGCTGGACCTCCACCCTGTAGGCAGTCTCATCGTTGTTGCTGATGAGACCAATCACCGTAGTATCGTCTGCAAACTTGATGACGGTATTAGATCTGAAGCCAACAAACAGCATTCATGCATAAGTGTTCTTATTGTCCAAGAGTGTGAGTACAGAGTGCAGTGCCATGGAGATTGCATCCTCTGTGCTCCTATTGCTGCGGTAGGCAAACTGGTATGGGTCCAGTGTGGATGGGAGGAAGTCCTTTAGGTGTGCCAGGACCAGCCGCTCAAAGCACTTCATAACAATGGGTGTGAGTGCTACCGGGCGGTAGTCGTTCAGGCACATTGTAAAAGAGTGTTTCGGCACTGGCACAATGGAGGTGGATTTAAAGCATGCTGGCACAGCTGCTTGGGCAAGAGACAGGTTGAAAATATCCGTCTGTGGCTATGGGGGTGGAGTGTCTGGGTTTGTAGTTGCTGAGGGCCTGGATGCCCTGCCACACGCGTCAAGGGTCGGAGTTGGAAAAGTGCTCCTCTAAGTTTAGCTTGTAGTAGTGCTTGGCCTTTTTGATGCCCCCTTTCAGATTTGCCCTGGAAGTGCAGTAGGCCTATGCATCACCTGATCTGAAAGCAGTGTTCAACAGAAGGCGCACCTACTTGTTCATCCATGGCTTCTGATTTGGGTATGTGGTGATCTGCTTCTGAGTTGTAGCTGTCCATATGAGAGCCACAGGTGGCCTGTGAGGCAAACATACACCAGTCTGTGTGTTGAAACCTGTCCTGGAGTTTGGAGTCTACCCCTGCAGGCCATACTTTGATGGTTGTCACTGATGGCTTCACACGATTGATGAGAGTATACTTGGGGGTGAGGAACAAAGAAAGGTGATCAGATTGACCCAGGTGGGGGAGAGGGGTCATGGCGTAAGCCTCAGCCATGTTTGTGTAGACATGGTCCAAAGTTTAGTTTCCTCTGGTGTGACAGGAAACATGCTGTTGAAATTTGGGGAGCACTGCCTTTAACCCTGTGATTAAAATCTCCCGCAACAATAAATGCAGCCTCCGGGTGAGCAATTTACTGATGGTCGCATGAAGTTCGCTCATAGCAAGCTTGGCATCAGCACCTGGAGGAATATAAGCTGCCGTTATAATGGTGGAAGTGAACTCCTGTGGCAGATAAAACGGTCTACATTTAACCATAAACATTGCTTATAAAACTGCCAGAAAAGCGCAAACCAATATCCAAGAGCTCATGCCAGGTGTACGATATTAAGGCACAGCTGTTCTGCACGAACAGACCCGAGATGAGCAAGAAAAACATAACTGGAGAGACACTGAGCCTCGCAATGTACACGCGCCGCCATCTTTGTCTGCTATGTCTATTGAATTGAATTTTATTGTATCCAATAGTTGTTCTTGATTTTATAACTGTAATTTCGCAAGACAAGAAAGTCACTCTTTTACCAGTCTAACTTTATTAGTGGTCAAACTTGTTTATTATTGGCTGAACAAAACAAAAGGTGTGTTTGAAAATTAATCATGACTCACAACGAAGTTCTCTCTTGCTGCTTCTTTTACCTTCTGAGAATAATTGCACATCTCAAATTTAATTATTGACCTCATGGCTGAAACCTTCAATAGGTTAACAGAGAAGGTGAGATTTTAAATGACCAAAAGTAACTTTTAATTGACAGAAAACATCAGAGCTGGAATTTGTATGATGATTAAGGCTTTAAGTTTTCTTAGATGCACATGTAAATGTGGTAAGATCTACAAGACTCTGCAGTTACTTTATATAGGTAAGTTATGTAATAATCAGTTTATGTAAATCAGATATTTGCTGTTTAAAATGTCTATCAAGATATGTTCTTGTTTTAAATTTATAGTAACTATTCCCTTAATTCACATCCTCAACTATGAGGATTCTCTTTGTAAACATATTAAGCTTATATCGGATGTTGTACATTATTAGTAAGGGCTGTTCACTCATTATTTTGTCTGTTTTGTAGGGGTGTGTTAGCAAGATAATAAGGACACCAGCAGTCTGTTGCAGCAGCTGAATGTATGTTTGATCAGAGCATAAACTCAACACTACTCCCTTTGTTAAGTCTCTGCAATGTTGTTACAAGTTAGTTTCATGCTAACTGTTCAATTGCACCATTGCTACAACTTATCTAATAATCCTTTTACAAAACAGATGCTGGTATTATGTGGGTCTACTCAATGCTTATTAGAACTGTGTTGGACCCAATTAGGTGAAGCAGCTTTCACCTTGCTTCTCACTATTGGTGCAACCTAACCAAGTAGTTTTGGTGCCTAAACCTAACCAAGTAGTAAGGTTTTCTGATAGAAAGAGCTGAGGACAAACTTTATGATGGTACTTTTGTTTCATATTATTATGCAATCAAAAAATAAATTTGAGAGCAAAACTATTGACACTGCAATCATTTTTTTTACTGCAAGTGAAATCAATTTGTGATTTAAAATGTATTAATGAAAAACCAAACTTTTTGCTGTTGAAAACGGAAGGTTTTACTTTTGAAACCGAAAGCTTTGCACCTTTCCTATAGAGCAGGTCTAGACCGTACACTTTATAATATTATTTACAAAGACCCAACAAGTTCCACCATGAGCAATCACTTGGTGACAGTGGCAAGGAAAAACTTCCTTTTAAGAGGTAGAAACCTCGATCAGAACCAGACAATGCAATGCAGACAATGCAGTAGACAGAGGTGCATTATGGGAAGTCTCCCGGCAGTCTAGGCCTATAGCAGCATAATTAAGGGATGGTTCAGGACTCACGCAAGCCGGTCCTAACTATAAGCTTTATCAAAGAGGAAAGTCTTAAGCCTACTCTTAAATGTGGAGACGGTGTCTGCCTCCCAAATCCAAACTGGGATCTGATTCCACAGGAGAGGAGCTTGATAACTGAAGGCTCTGGCTCCCATTCTACTTTTGGAGACTCTAGGAACCACAAGTAACACTGCATCCTGGGAGCGCAGTGTTCTAATGGGGTAATACGGTATTATGAGCTCTTTAAGGTATGATGGTGCCTGACCATTAAGAGCTTTGTAGGTGAGGAGAAGGATTTTAAATTCTATTCTGGATTTTACAGGGAGCCTGAGGAAAAGAGATCATATTTCTCCAATATTAGCTCCTCTGCACTGGCTCCCTGTAAAATCCAGAATAGTTTATTTAATATCTAATAAATCTCTTAATAGTCAGATTCCTGCGGAATCAGATCCCAATTTGGGTTCGGGAGGCAGTTTTGTGCTTTCTCGTTTCTCTCCTTGTGTCGCTTTCAGCAGGTATTTCTACCTCCGGAGCTGCAGAGACTGGATATGTGGTTGTGGGCCACCTGCTGCCCCTGTGTTCCTGCTCGACTACTGCTACTACAGTTGTTGTTATTGGTTCTGTTGCTATTATTGTCATTATTATTCCTATGACTGTCATTCCTCCTATTATTATTATTATTATTATTATTATTAAGACGGTGTAGTCCCTCATTCGTCCAGGAGTGTTCCATTGTAGAAAAGGTTTCAGTCGTAGTCATCTGGACACTGTTTTCAGAATCAAGACGTTTTGGCTCCCATCCGGAAGTCATTCTCAATTCGAAAGAAAATCGAGAACTCAGAAATTTAAGCTACTCTGTGTTGCTTAAGCCCTAATCAGGCCTATCGTTTTATGTTTTTCTATTGTTTCAGAAAACAATAGGCATGATTACTGGGCCATCATGGAAACAAAGAAGGTCAGTTTCAGGTGAAACTAGGCAGGGTAAACAGCACTCAAAAAGATTCCTCCCTGAGGGCAGGGCTTAAGCCGAAATATCTTGATTCAGAAAACATTGTCCATTATTATTATTATTATTATTATTATCATTATTATTACTACTGCTTTATTAATATTACCACTACCATTACATTATTGCTATTTTAAAATTCTAGGTGGAATTTGCATTCTATATCTCTGCCTGTTAAAAGGAAGTTTTTCCTCGCCACTGTTGCCTAGTGCTTGGTCATGGTGGTATTTGTTGGGTCTCTGTAAATAATATTATAATCAGTATGGTCTAAATCTTCTCTATAGGAAAAGTGTAATGAGATAACTTCTAATATGAATTGGCACTATATAAATAAAATTGAATCAACAGTCACAAAATGTTAACAGTCAACTCGTAATTCTTGGGGTGAATTTTCATCCCAAAATGCAAAAAACTGTAAGAATTGATTCTACAAAATTCATACTTGAACCAACTTTATTTAAGCACAACATAATAAAGTAAGGTGATCAAACAAGAACTCGAAACAACTTTTTTTTGTTCATACAACCAAAGATATTAATACAGGTTTGTTGGTTTGACTAGTCACTTTATGTTGTCTCAACTAGAATTTAGGTTAGTACAACTTCAAATGCCTTGTTGATACCACCAAAAAGACTTGTTGATTTAACTTTAAAGTACTGAGTTAATGCAACTGTTTAGTTAGCGTCACCTTTGTCACCCCAGCTTCTTATTTTAAGTGGAATGATTTCAGATAAAAATGCGAACAGCTAAAGATCCTTAGCTTGGCTAACTCAAGATTTTAAAAAGGCAGCAAGGTTATAAAGTATTTTAAGTTGAACCAGCTTGTTAATTTTTACAGTGGCTTATTTTGAAACTTTTCCCAAGGGCTAAGCCAATTTATAGGATAGGCTTTTTTCTGAATTTCTTTCCCCTGAGAGTGTGCAAAATGTATTTTAGTACCTAGAAATCCCTCAAATAAAATGTTTTTTATACTGTTAATTATTATTATGCAAATTCCCTAACACATTTGTAATTAATCAAATTAACAACAAGACTAAGTCTACAGCCACACTAGCAGCTCTGTGAGGCTATACTTACCTGTACGCACAGCAGAGCTAAATGCTGACATGGTCACAATGACAAAGGCTGTGTTCGATATTGCATGCTAAAGTACTGCCTACTACATACACAATCAGTATGTACTACATAATGTAACATCTAGTGCTAAACAGGGCAACAGGGAAAACACAGATTAGGAAGTAGAGTTGGTGCAGTTCACAGTATTTATTAACAAAGAACAACAGGCTTACGATGCACTGAGTCAGTCCAAACACGCAAACAAATCCAACAGGGAGCAGGCAGAAAATACAATGTCCAATAAACAGGCAAGGTCCAAGAAATCAGTCCAAAACAAAACAAACACGGAAAAATCACTGGACCGTACACCAAGTCAAACTAACAATGAGGGAGTGAACTAAATACTCAGGTGAGGGGAGATAAGACACAGGTGGAACTAATTAAGGCGGGGCAAACAATCAAAACTGGAGGGAAACACACTGACAGGAAGTGAAGTTACAGAGAGGAGAGGAGAGGAGAAATACAAAATAAAACAAGAAACAGACAGAAAAACATGAAACAAAGGAAAACAAATTAGGAAGCAGAGCAGGTCATGACATATAGACCTACTGCCTACTAAATGAATGAAGTATGCCATTACCAGCAGACTATTTGCACTGAAGTATACTCAAGCAATACTTCTTCTCTCCATTACGTGACAGCAGCACAACATTAGCGGTCCGAGCTACCGTTGAATGAAAATTGTTTATTACAAATGTAAGTAAGTAAACATTACCTCTTCCACTCAATGTAATATTTTCAAGTATTATTTTAAAGCAAATTAAGAAAAAGGGGTAAAAAATATTATAAAGGCTTTGTTTGTGGTTCATGTTTGATTTAAAGAAGAATAAAGAATTAAGGTAAAATAACTATTAAGATCAAATATGGGCCGGGCAATGTCAGCTGCTACCATCAGTATACTTTACTGAGAAGCAGAAGAAGAGGGATGGAACACCGTTCTTAGCGTTTGTCTCTGGCTATATACGTTATCTTGTAATGTTTACCTAAAGCAGGGCTTAACTAAACAGAATAAATATGATACAGTAGATAGAAATGTTGGCTGCAGTGGTCTTTGTGGGGCAAGAGGGGTCTGTAAGCGTAACTGGCCTGCTGTCTTACTAGCTACCCCACAGGCGCTTGTGGAACTTCTCAACTCCGAAAACGTTGGAGCACATTTTCATAAAACTGCCAATATTTGAAATCTACTCTGTTGATGTCTCGCCTCAAAAATTCTCAGAAGTTAATTAGTGATGAAATAGAATACGAAAATTGTAAAAAAACAAAAAAAAAACCTAAACAAACTACAGTGTGGTGCTAGAACTGTCTGTCTCCCAGTCCACCATTGGACAGTTTGAAGAGACGCAATGCATTTTGGGGCAGTTGAGTATGTGTAGTAATCTCACGCCGCATATTAAGAAATTCTTGCTAATCTAGTATACATCAGGGGCATTTCTCGCATACACAAAATCCATATACTATGCAGTTGGAACACACTACATACTCAATTTGACGTCACACAAGAATGTCATTAGCTTTGCCGGTATTTCGTCATAAACCAAAGCATTAATCAATTTGAAATTTTGACCAGATGATGACGTTACATGTAAAGTCAAGTGATCAAAGTTTTTACAATTCCTCCTGAGGGGGACATGATCATCATGTCTGCACCAAATTTCAAGGCAATCTATCAAATAGTTGTTGAGACATTTCTGCCTGGTCCAGACTAACAGTGGCAGACTAACCGACCAACATTGCCATCCGAAGAGCCACGCCGCTAGTGTGGCTAAAAGTCAATTGACGCGCAGTGAATTTGGGGCTTTTTGTGCCCCTTGGGATCTCCAGCCTTTGGATAGTTGCCCGCTTTGTCCATGCTGGTAATCCAGTGATGATTTCTTAGGGTGATACTTTGCCTTTTACCATAGTATTTAATGTTTTTCCCAAATGCAGTTCTTTAACTGTCAGGCTATTCCAAATTAGACACTGTATTGGCAGTTTAAAACCTTATTCACTTTATACTATCTTACATTAGACAGAATACTGTTTAAGGCCTTGTCTCTTTCTGCCTTCTGTGGACTTCAGCCTTCAGCTTCTCAGCCAATGTTGTCAAAAGCAAAGTCTTGTAAAGTCTGGAATTCAGCCCTTGACTTCCCAGTATATGATACAAGAGTCTGAGATGTTTCCAGTCAGGATGCTTTCTATTGCTTCTGTATAAAAGTTAATAAGAACTAGGCATGGGAATTTTCACGACTTCATGTGCTGTCTGGGCATTGTATTAATCTGTACCGAAGAAGGGGTAAAGGTCTGCAAAATATCAGATATGGTCTTAGACCCTCAATTACATTATGCATCACAATTTGTAAAATACAATCCAAGAAACCTACTTTGTGTGTATGAGTGCCAGCTGACGGGAAAAGACACAAGGACTGTGAGTGCAGAACTAGTAAAACAGGCACACGCACACATGCAGAAACAGGAAGTACAATACATGAAGCAAGAGGATTTGCACTGCAGCACACACATCTCTTATGAACAGGACAATAACAGGGATGGTTTAAAGCATGTGCAGAAAGTGACAGATTGAGTAAGAGGTGGATGTACCAGATGACCTCAAACATCGATTTTTAAAGATGCATGACTCAACTCCATATTTCTCTTTAGCAAAAGGGCCAATCAGAAACTGGGAGGACTTCGGTCCCTGGGTGAAAGACCTGGAGGATCTAACCTTACCAGGGAGGAGTGCTCTCTTGCAATATGTTGATTTGATGATCTGCTCACCAACAAAAGAGGCCTGTGAAAAAGACAAAACAAAACTATTACAGCATTTGGCTGATAATGGTCACAAAGCTAATTTAAGCTAATTACAATGGGTGCAACAGCAAGTGACCTATCTGGGGAATGGGATCACGGACAAGGGTAACCTCTATCTCCAAAACGTGTAGCAACAATCCAAACCATTCCAAAACCACAAACAAAGAAGCAGGTCTAGGAATGACCTCATACAGTGGAGTCCTAATAATACAGAGCTACAGGCGCCAGTTAATAACATGATACATGGAAAAGGACTGACTGCACATCAGAAGGTGACATGGACTGAAGAAGCTGACTTTTTAATGACTTAAAAAGAGCTCTACAAAATACACCGACATTAGGGCTAGCAGATATGACTAAACCATTCACACAGGCAGTTGAGGAGAAAAATGGCTATATGTCGTCCGTGCTCCTACAAAAGCATGGTGACAAAATGAGACCAGTTGCATATTTCTCATCAAAACTACAGCTGCAGCTGCAGAAAAGGCCATTATGGCATCCAGAGATTTGGTAGGTTACCAAAACTTGACACTATTAGTACCACAATCTGTGTCAATCATTCTGCTAGAACAGAAAACTGGTAATTTCTCTGCAGCAAGATGGTTGAGATATCATGCAATGTTGTTGGAAATGCCACTGAAGGCAGAACGACTTCTGCACAAGCAGCAGAAATAAAAGCACTCACAGAAGCATAGAAATTGGACAAATGAAAAATGATTACTACAAGAGTTCATAGTATGAAGTACAACGAATGTTTGCAATGTGCAAGAGTAGTCCAGAAGATGTGCATTAATGTAACACTTGAGTCAGGTGTGTAGATTTTACATTAATATAATGTATTGTTGTGATATAAAAAAGTTAAAAAGGGGAGCACCCACTTGTGTAGGTGCGATCTATTAATTATGGCAGATCAGATTTATAAAAGATGCTCATAAATAACTTTAATAAAGTCCTCGGGTCGCCACTCTTCTTAAAGAAGATAAATGATTAATTAATTGATAGTCTCAAAAAATCCCACTAAACTATCAAATTGGAACTCAGATTAATAATTAAATTAATAACTATAACCAAAATTACCATTGATAGTTTCTAGATTGAAGGATTTGGAGTTTAACATAGAAGAGGTTGGAACATTACTCACTTGTTTATTTATTTAAAAGATAAACAAGCAAAACACACACTATGAAGACTAACTCTAAACACTAAACTACAGAACAAAGGGTGTGTGTGTGTGTGTGTATCCGCATGTCTGGGTGCGCGTCAAAAGGAATGTGTGTATGAATTCATCTGTGTAGTGAGGGGTTAGGGGGTTATGAGTCGGTGCCAGTGGGGGGCCTTGTTTATGAGGCTGGCAGCAGTAAGGAAGAAACTGTTTTCGTGGCGTGAGGTTTTGGTCTTGATGGACTGCAGCCTGCTGCTGGAGGGGAGTGACGGAAATAGTTTGTAGGTTCACCCACAATCTTCTCTGCGCACCTTCACCTTCTCTGCGGAGTGAATGATACGCTGCAGTCTGCCCTTGTCTATGGCAGTGTCAGCAGCGTAACAGATGGTGATGGAGGAGGTGAGGATGGACTCGATGATGGCAGGTTGAACTTCTTCAGCTGCCACAGGAAGTACCTCCTCTGCTGGGCTTTCTTGGTGAGGTCCTGGGCTATGATGGTGCCTAAGAAGCATAAGGTCTCCACAGTGTTGACTAGGGAGTCACAAAGGGTGATGGAGGCAGGTGTGGCTGGGTTCTTCCTGTAATCCACAACCATCTCCACTGTCTTGAGAGCATTGCACTCCAGATTATTCTGACTGCACCAGGTCACCAGGTGGTCAATCTCCCACCTGTAGGCAGACTCATCCCCATCAGAGATGAGCCCAATGAGGGTGGTGTCATCTGCAAACTTCAGGAGCTTGACGGACTGGTGACTGGAGAGCTGTTGGTATACAGGGAGAAGAGCAGAGGGGAAAGAATGCAGCCTTGAGGGGAACCGGTGCTGGTGGTCCGGGAGTCAGGGACATGTTTACCAAACCTCACATGCTGCCTCCTGTCAGACAGGAAGTCTGACAGGAGGCAGTTTAATGCATGTTTAATGCATCGTCTACAGAGCTCTTGGCTCTGTAGGTGAACTGCAGAGGGTTCAGGAGTGGGTCTGTGATGGATTTGAGGTGTGACAGCACAAGGCGCTCAAAAGACTTTATTACCACAGAGGTCAGGGTGACGGGTCTGTAGTCATTAAGTCCTGTGGTCCTTGGATTTTTGGGAATGGTGGTGGAGGTTTTGAAGCAGACTGGGACATGGCATGTCTCCAGTGAGGTGTTAAAGATGTCTGCACACACAGTTCTTTATTTATATATCAAAAGCAAATTAGCCTTGAATAACTGAAAAGTCAGTCTGACAGCCAGTATCATAAAAATAGAATGGATAAAATCAATGGTTAGACTCGATTTAATCTAACATCTGGTGTGTAGAAACTGGGACATCGCTACAGCATTATTCACTGGCAAGGACCACACCGTCAATGGGATACATTTAAATGATTTATTGATGACACAAGATTGTGTGGGAAGCTTGACTCGCTGTTCACTTGGTTGGTTACTATGTGTGGGGGAAGCTTCGGTGGGGAATCCACCGTAGCACCCGGGCATCACGGACCCCCTTCAAGACCCTACAAGGGTGGGGGGAGGGTGCAGAATACAAAAGCAAAGAGGAGGATATGGGTTAAATAGGTATTTATGGAAGTGCTGGAAGGGGCATTGTTGTGGTGTGGTCCTGCTCCTGAAACTCTGCTAGATAGCTCCAATTAAGGACAACAACATCAATGGGATTCATTTAAATGATTTATTGATGACACAAGACTGTGTGGGAGGCTTGACGCTGTTCACTTGGTTGGTTACTATGTGTGGGGGAAGCTTTGGTGGGGAATTCGCCGTGGCACCCGGGCACGACGGACCCCTAAAAGCCTCCACTTATTTTAGACAAGAATGAGCAGATCTGAGATCTTTGAGATCAGAACGAATGAAGTGGTGATACGCTTGGGAGGACCAACGGCCCATGATTTGTATTAAATGCTCCTATCCTGAGGGAGTGACCAGAGTAATGGATGGGAGAAATGCTGGTGGAACCGGAATTGAGTAGCCACTTATCCAGACTTGGAGATGAAGAGAGGTTTTGACATGGTTATGCTCTGGGATTTCTGGAATTGCAAGTAGTTAGCAAGTGTCTTGAAAGGGTTCAGTGGTGAATGGCCCTTGAAGTAGAAGACGAGTGTAGGATGGCCAGATTTATTGGATTTGGTTCGTTTAAGGTACAATACTACGGTTTTGTCTGAGAAATGTGACAAGTCTGAAATGCAGGTGTGACAGCATGGGTCGAAGTGAGTAGAGGGTAGAGGCAGTGAATTTGGAGCATCTTAGGAAACCAAAGAAAGCCAGCAGAAACATAGGCTTCTAAGGTTTGAGCAACATAAGGGATGCTGAATCCAGAGTGGATGGTGTGGATGCAGACTGACATCAAGTCGGCTGTAAGGGGAAGACGGCGAGGATTTTGAGCTGGCTCTTGATGTTGGAGTCCTCTGAGAAGTAAGGTTATCTGAGGATAGTTAGAGGCTGGGCCAGGGCTGCCAGTTAGAAGTTTGGAGAACTTGATGGTGTGGGCATAGGTAATGAAACAGGACAAGGTGATGAGATCAAACGACGGGAAGGTTATGTTGTACTGGTTGTGAAAGTGGCGGAAACTCTTCCAAGCTGACGAGTAAGACGAGAAGGTAGAGGGCGCTAAGCTGTTGATGAATGAGTTCTGGGAGTTGACGATCAGGTGTATGAGGGTTGGATTTACATGTTGAACGCTAGTGCTGAATATGGAGGAACCTGTGTTGGATGAGTGTCTGCATGGGGGGCCAAGCTTCTGAACTTCTGGAATGAGAAACGAGAGAGAGAGTCAGCGATGGTGTTCGTATGACCGGGAACGTGAGCTGCATGAAGTACGTATTGGTGAGTAATAGAGTGCCAGGTTAAGCGCTGCATGAACGGCCTGATGGATGGGGTGTTGGAGCGACCCTTGTTTATCATGTTAACAGCTGCAAGGTTGGCGGAGTACATGAGGATGGACTTGTGGGACCATTCATGGCCCCACAGAATGGCTGCAGCTGCTATGGAGTAGATTTTGAAGAAAGCAGAGGAAGTGACCTGGCTTTCACTTGCAACCTCTGGAGACCATGCTCCTGCAAACCATCTTCCGTTGTAGAAACCCCCAAAACCGACAGAAGGAATGGCATGTACAGGAGTACAGACTGATGTCATGTGGGTGAGTCAGTTGGCCAGAAGGTAGAGCCAAAGACGGAGTTTGGCACAGCTTGCTCTGTCCAGGGAAATGGAACTCAAGAGTGATGGGATGGAAGAAGAAATTGACAGGTGGGAGATGAAGGCTCATCCTTGTGGAATAATACGTAAGGCAAAGTTGAAGTGGCCGAGAAGAGAGAGAAGTTGGCGTTTGGTGCAGGATGGAGCGAGGAGGAAGTTGGAGATCAGAAGGCTGATATGGTTGAGCTTTTCGAATGGGATAGAAGCCTGGAACAGATTTGTGTCAAGGGTGATTCCCAGGAACTCTAGAGATGTGGAGGGGCCCTTTGTCTTCTTTTCCTTTGACAGTGGAACCCCAAGGTCTGAGAAGACTGAAGTCAGTGTGACCAGACCCAATGTGGGTGGCGATGAGAGAGGGGAAATGATGAGGAAATGGTCCAAGAGATGGATGAGGAATGGAATCTTATGGTTATCCGACAAGATCCAACAGAGAGCTTCTGACAGGGTGTTGAAGAGTTTAGGGTTGCTTTTGAAACCAAAGGTGAGCCTGATGGCAAAGTAATAAGAACCTCGCCAGTGGACTCCAAAGAATTGCCAGAAGATCGGGTGGATGAGAAGAACTTTGAAAGCACTGGTGATGTCCGCTTTTGACAGCCACGACCCTTTCCCGGCGAGTTTGATGACAGTGAAGGCATGCTTGATGGTGGAGTAGTGAAGGGAAAAGTCTTTGCTCAGAATCAAGCTATTGATGGTGGGAATGGTACTGCCATGGGGTGCTGAAAGATTGATAATGAGACATTTCTTGAATGAGAGTATTTCCTTGTTGCAACGCCGAGGGGGCTGATGCGGAAGTTAGGAAATGAAGAATGAGTAAAAGGGCCAATCATGAAGTCTTCTTTGACTTCCTTGGTGATCGGGTGATTGACAGAATCTGGCTCGTGAATGGCAGACTTAAGATGTTTGCTTGAAAAAGACGTGAAGGTGGAAACCTTCTCTAAATCCCTTGATGAGGAACTGAGCAAAAGCTGAATCAGGATGGTTTTGGAGTGCTGCTGCTAAGGCTGGGATGTTAATGGGTGTTGAAAGGTGCTTACCTAGCTGCAAGGTGGCCTCCACCGCAGTAGGAGCAGACGTAGAGGAAGCGGCACGTGGACATGGTATATCCAGCCTCGTTGAAGTTGTTGCAGATGGGCCAACCTCCTTGGATTATGATTGGCCTGCCTTTTTTATCTGTACCTTTGTTTATAGGGAAGAAGATGGTTGGAGCTGACGATAGATGAGAGAAAGCTGAAGTTCTTGTTTGGGCTTGGTGTGGCTTAGCATGAGTGAGAATGGAGCAGGAAGAGGCCGGATGGGATGGGGCACTACACAGGGAGCATAGCAGGGCTGCACGAGCAGCGAAGATACAGCAATAGATTTCATTATCGAGTGTGCCCCAGTAAGTGTTCTCATTGAACTGTGGATAGGGTGAAGTTGCTGGTTGCCTGAGGAAGGGAATGGCTGCTGCAAGTGCTGTGGAGGAAAGCTGGGTGCCGGCATCTCGGTGCCAGACACTCCAGCTTGTGTGGGCTGGTGGGAGATGGAAGATCCTGGCATCTCAGTGCCAGAAGCCCCTGTTGGAACCGACTGCTGGACTCACCCGCTTCGTGGTCGTCTTTTGGATAACGTTAGCAGTGAGCAGGATCTCAGGCATGGAGGTGTCTCTTTGGGAGTAATCCTGTGATTCCTGATTTCATCCAAAAAGGTCTTTGTCAGATGGGGACAACGAGATGGAATCCATACTTGGATGAGCTGAGTGGCTGGATGGGATTGAGTTGGTCGTATATATGAACTGGAAGATAGCTAGCGTGCTCGATATGGTGTAGCTCGATCTCGGTTCAAGTGCAGAATACAAGAGCGAAGAGGAGGAGATGGGTTAGTTAGGTATTTATGTAAGTGCCAGAAGTGGCATGGTTGAAGTCTGATCCTGCTCCTGAAACTCTGCTTGATAGCTGATACAAATATCAACATACAAGTGGAAATGTCATAAACATATTCAACTACATTTTTAACACTGAGGCCTGGATTAACCTGATGTTTGAAGAGAAAATAGCATGCTACTATGAGAATTATGACTTTCATAGTATTCACTCATGTGCAATGAGGGGAAAGTGCTAAGTACCACTGGTCAAAAAATTAAGACTATTTGTGGTTTACATGTGTCATGCATATACTGTCTGGAAAGTATATGTAAATTTAAAAAAAATGCCCACATTTCTATTGTAAATGAGGCTGTGCAATTTGAGATTCTGTCCAGAATTCTCTTAAATTTAGCTTGTCCAAAGTACTGTTGTACATACAAAATCCTTTAAAAAGGTGACATAAAGGCTGCACAAAGATTCAGCATCATTATCAGCAAGTCCAGTAAGTGAAGGATACAGTTTCCATACTGGAAACATGGAGCTTTGGTAGATTACATTTAAAACTGAGGTAATGTTGTGCCTGCAGTAGGTTGTGAAGGGGCTATTCCATGCTGCAAAACTTGATATGCTTATTAAAAGATTTCAAGTTGTCATACTTGATACTGAACTTAAGAAGCTGTGACCTTAGCTCAAAATATGTGGACTGCGTTCTCAACACAGTCTCAGGTGATCAAATATATAGGATTAAAGCTGGAGTTGTGATGCAGACGCTCTCCAATTCTGATCAGGTTAGTCAGGATGCACCTGTCTGCTTATGATGCCAGTGCTGTCTAAATCACTTCAGTAAATATATACACATTGACATATTGACACATTGTCATTGACATATTGATATTTTCACTGCATACCATTGTTGTGAATCACTAGGAACAGATGAATTTGTTCATGTGTGTGACTTAAACTGAACTTTTATTCTGAAACTGAGCCATTGAACTCAGTTACCCACAATCCTCCAGACTTTACAACTGTATGTGAACTCTGCCCCTAGACCCAGCTTCCTGTTACCATTGGCCAGTCTGACTTGTGACCAGTGATGTCACCAGGTCAACAAAAAAACCCAACTCATGCCATTGTTCTTTCTCTTTCCTCCTGGCTTTATCTCCAGCACTGCTATGACAGCAGCATCTGCCACTGCCGTGTAATCTGCTCGGAGCAGAAACACAGAACCAAACTCTCTCTCTTACTGCAGCACTGCAAGAGCATGAGTAAGATACCTGCAGCCTAATTTAATTTGTGCCAGTGGTTACAACAAACAGTCGGCCAACAAGCAACGGGAGCAACTAGCGAGCTGCTAATTCTGAGGAATACAAAATGCGGAGAAATCATTTCCTCTGATCTGAAAATGGACACTGCACAGCAAAGCCTGCAATCCGAACCCCAATTCTTCCTTTACTGGCCCAGCCTCAACGGAACCGCCAGCTAAAGCACGCCAAAGCAACTTTCTTCCTTTACGGACTGGTAATGTACCTAGGCATTATATAGCTTCACATAATTTAACAGTGTACTTGGCTATGCACAGGACTGTTTAGTTTTTATCAGTCTACATGTAGAGGTTTTATTGTAGTGATATTCTTCCTGGTTAACGCAAGGTTATTATTGTAACTGTAACTGTTCTCAGCCACCGCTAAATTGATGTTAGTAACATTATGCTCCACACAGACACAGAGTCTTTGCATGCTAACTCCTTTTAACTTGGCACCATTATCCGACATAGAACACACACACCTCTAATTTGGCCTACACAATCACACGTGGCGGACAAAAACTGAATTGAATTGAATTGTAGCCACTTTCGACTCCAAAGTCATCATCACTTTTGCTGAAGACACAGCTGTGGTGGGCCTGACCTGCAACAACCTACTCCATAATGTCCGCAAGACTAAGGAGCTGATAGTGGACTTTGGGGATAAGTAGGGAAGGAACTATGCACCCCTCAATATCAACGGGTCCTCGGTGGAAAGGGTGGACAGCTTCAAGTACCTCTGTGTCCACATCATCGAGGGCCTGACCTGGGCACTGCATACTGACTCTGGTGAGAAAGGCAAGGCAGAGACTGTTTCAACTCAGATGCCTGAGGTAATTCCAGGTATCCCCTCAAATACTGAGGAATTTCTACTCCTGCACCATCGAGAGTGTCCTGACGGGGAACATCGAACAGGAATGCAAGGCCCTGCAAAGATTGATTTCGTTCTGCTGAACACACAACAGGCAGTGCTTTACCCTGCCTTTACACCAGGCACTGCAAGAATAAGGTTAGGAGAGTCATTAAGCATCCCAACCACCCGGATATGGACCCGATAGACCAGGAGAGGCTCAGCTTCTAACCTTACCATTCCCAGTATAGTATATAGTAGCAGTCCATCAAAGTTCTACATAGTGCAAGCTTCCTGAATGAGAGTTGTTTTGAATGTAGCAAAGCAAAAAATTTAGAGATGCTGGATGGGAAGAGCAGCAAAGAGATGAGAAAAAATGAGAAACAAGACGCCAAAAGAGAAAATACTGTATGACAGAAAAGATCCTTCCATTTCATAGAGATGCAACTACAGCTTATAGCCATGTTGTGTTTGATTTTTTGTTGGTATAACTCGATTCTATCACTCCTCTAAAAAAGAAGATAATAAAACAAAGAAGGTTAGCTCCATGGTATGACCCCCAAACCTGCAAATTAAAGCAAACGAAAACTTGAAAGGAAATGGTATTCCAACAACCTGGAAGAATCTCGTTTAGTCTGGCAAGACAGTCTTAAAACATACAGGAAGGCCCTCTGTAATGCCAGAGCAGCTTACGACTCATCATTAATCAGCACTGTAGCCAGGCTGACATAGCTCTGTTGAACCATGTATTCCTATAGCGCTCAGTAGTAACGACTTCATGAGCTTCTTTAATGATAAAACTTTAACTATTAGAGAAAAAATTCATCAAGTCCTGCCCTCAACCGGTGGCAACATGTCTTCAAACACAGGAACCTTGGAAATAGCTGTAGAACCTGATGTGTGTTTTGGCTGCTTTGCTCCTGTCGACCTTCTTCAGCTGACTTCGACAATTAATTAATCTAAGCCATCAACCTGTCTCTTAGACCCCATTCCAACTAGGCTGCTTAAAGACATTTTACCCTTAGTTAGCACTTCTTTACTGGATATGATCAATCTGTCTTTATTAACAGGCTATGTACCACAGTCCTTTAAAGTAGCTGTAATTAAACCGCTTCTTAAAAAGCCTACTCTTGATAAAGGGGTTTTAGCCAACTATAGACCTATATCTAACCTTCCCTTTCTTTCTAAGGGGGCTCCTGAGATTGCTGAGGGCAACAAGAAGTCATGCACACACACACACACACACACAGCTGTGCACACACACCAGCATGCTTCAGTGAATTGAAACAGTGACATTTGACGTGATGAAGTGGAAGCTCATTATTCTATCAGACAGGCAGTTATCTCTACTCCATAGTCATCATTAGTTCACCACATACTGTCCAAATGGTACTTACTGTAACTTAACTGTATGACTTGTCAAGTACATTATAGATATTTTTAGCAACAATATTAAAGACGATAATGAACCAACCTACTTCGTGGTGGTGAATATTGGCAACTTTCAAATACTAATTTGCCAAGTCTCTTTAGTCATTGTATACATACAGCTAACCAACATCATAACATGAACATGCAATTTAGTAATGCAGGGTTATTCTGTTTAATGAGTACTTTTAATATTCAGAGCTTCAATCGCTTTCGCTCTAAAAGCTCTAATTAATGTTTTTTATATTAACAATGGATCAAATGACTATGATGTGAAAGGGCTCAACAGAATTATCAACAACTCTGCAGTCCCCCCTCAGTTCTATGGAGCTTTATGGAGTATTTCAGATCACTGTATTGGTTTTACAGCAAATATGTCAAATCTGTGTGTTTGATGTTTAGCTTGTGGCGGAGTTCTGCCCCTAAGTGGCCAAAAAAAACTTTGTGCTGCCTTTAGTACATTTGTCTAATAATACTTTGACTTAATTAGAAGTAAAAGTCAGAATTCATTCAGTTTAACATTGTGGTTTTTACAGTTATACTTTTACTTAAAGTGAGACTAACTTTTGAAAGAAGAAATAATACATTATTCCTTTTTCAAACAAAAACTTTTTATAAGCAATAAAATTAACCTTTGCTTAACTTAATATGCTTAAGGGTTTTATCGCTACAGTCATTCTGTTTACAAATGTTACTGTTGTTGTTTTTTGTACTTGAAATATATATCTATATTGCACATAGTATCTTAATGTGCACATAGTAGCTTAATGTTTGTCTACCTGTTGAGCTTGTTGTCCTTGTTTTTAGCCATATTTATGTTTATTTCTGTGTATGTACATAGAGAGCAACGAAAAACCTGAAACCATACATTTCTTGTATGTGTACATATACCCGGCCAATAAAGCGGAATCTGGTTCTGATACTTGGTCTGGTATGACCAGTAGCTTATTATGGTGGCTAATGCTAACTAAGGGTAGAAATCTTTATATAGATTTTGCTATGTAAATGAGACTACTGAGTCAATTTGTGCTACTGTCACGCTTCGTTTTTATCATTTGCCCTTATCAAATAGTTGTCACTTGTGGTTACAGTGGCCACTATAAAGCAAAAGTTACATATTCTTGCTTTAAGTAAATGACCTGAATCCTGAATTCCTCCACCAAAGAGGTAATGTCTTTGTGAAGCTTATATTTTTTGTTGAGAGTGTGTCAAAAATATTGGGATTAAATTTATAGGTGTTTTTAAGGTTGTGGCTTGTGGTGTTTTGGATTGTATTATACTGTTTGTGTACAGTCATTGGTGTTTTTTTGCACCTACTGCCTGTGCATACAATATCAAAGTGCAATTCCATAAATAAAGGTACACCTTTTCGTTGCTAGAATAAGTGGAGACCATCACAGAATTTATCAATCCTGCATTTGGATGATGTGCATTTACCCTGCATCTATTCTTTATTAGGGACTCTCATGTATTTAACCCATACAGCAACTGCTGAGCAGTGACCATATATCTTTAGTAATGTTTTAAATCTTTGCAGGAGGAAAAGCACAGCAATGTTACAACATAAAGCTTATATAGCTCAATGTTGCAACTGAAGATTGTTCACATGCTGGTGAATCTAGTGACAACAGATTCATATTATGTACAATTCTGCTCTCTAGTGGGCAATTGATAGAATGGCTGTTAAGCTGGTAAATCATTGGTGTCAAACTAAGGTGTCAGATATTCCCAATATTCTCACATAAATCAAAAGTATGCATGGGTCACCATAAGGGAATAATGTGAGGAACTTACAATTCATTTGAGAACTTTCTGAGAGAGAAAACAAATGTTTTAAAAAATAACACTCTCCATACTATGGAGTAATGCAAGACAGATATAAAGTCTTCTGCACAGCCAGTCAATTAGCCAATGTTACAGAAGTGACGTCAGTGTTGGTTCTGAGAGTCTCCTCTAAAAGGTGGATTAGTGACATATCCGCGTGAACTCTGAATTCATTAATATTATGAGTTTATATAGAGATAATGATGTATTCAGTATTCAGTATATTTATTCATCCTAGTTGGGCATAAAAAGTGTATGTAGCTGATCACTGGCACATCTCTTAATATAACACATAGGACTGGATAGTAACCAGTACTACTATTACTATATGGAAAAAGTAATAATACTGTAAAAGAGGCATTTGTAGAATGATAACACAATGTTGGGACTGACCCCAAATATAAGTAAGTAAAGTATAAGTAAAATTTCCTCAGGAAGTATGGCACTGCTGGTATTTTTTTAGCCATTTCATCAAACTCTGTGCTGACTTATACTTTTCTACCACCCCAACTGGCTGTGTGTTGATTATCAAAGGCCACTAGTTTCTCATGTGTGTCATTACATCTTTACTCACCAAGTTATTGCACTATAAAAGGCTAAAATCTGGCGTTTTTGAAAGCTTGTCTACACATTCATTTTAAACATCTTATTGTATTCAAAACTGGGAGCAACCACTTCCCCATGATTTAGGGGGAGACCAAGGTCAAGATCACTTTTTATTCTTTTGTTGTATTTTTATGTGATATCATAGCACTGTATTACTGCCCTCCACTTCCTGCAATGTGTCTATCTCTATTCAAATTATGATTTAAATAAACTTTTGTTTCCTTAATTCAAATTACCGCTACCACTACTATTAATGAAGCTCAGCGTAAGTTAAATCATATCATAATCATTAAATCATAATGTCTCATTCATCTCTCTCTCTCTCTCTCTCTCTCTCTCTCTCTCTCTCTCTCTCTCTCTTTTTTTCTTAATCAGCTGATTATGGGCATTTACCAGATTTTGCCACGATCTCCATCAGCCAATCATCTGACTGCTGTCAAACATTGAATCTGTTCTCCTCTCTGCTGCTGTCAGCTGTCATTTCAGTGTGAAATCAATGTGACCCTCCTCCTCCCCATTCACCTACAGTTCATCACATCCAGTGTCTGGGTTTGATCTCATCAGAAGTCCACTTCTTATCACATCCAGATCTTCAGCCATCCTTTCACCACCACCACCGGTGTCTAGACTCCAACAGGGGGGTATCCTACTCATGGCTTCACTACGCCCAAAAAATACGATGATGTCACGATGGGGTCTAATCACCAAAGACTCTTCACATTTCTCATCTTAATTGTGCACGTCAATAAAAATATTTATTCACTCATAATGAAGTCTCTCCTGATTGACATACATTTTTACTATAGAATGTTAAAGAACATGCAAAACATGAAAGACTGCAAAAAAAAGGTTGTATGAAGGGGTAGTATAACCTAGTAGGGAAGAATATTATTCATCGTCAACATAGCTGGAAACATGAACAGATGCAAGAGCCAAGTGGCCAAAGTATGCATGGGGCTGCATTATTTTACTGTGACAACTAAAGAGCACCCAAGCTCTTTACCAGCAGCATGTCTAAATGCAACTTCTTCTATCCTTCTTAGATACCAATAATACAAACACAAGTCATTAGTCTGCTGATTGCTGTTATGATGGTAAATGTTAAATGTCTCAGCTTTGAAAATGCAAAAATGTTCCAGATGTACACCCAGAGTTGTTAGAGTTGCAAAATAATACAACAGAACAGTTATACTGTTAATAATTGACACCTTGACACTGACAGGTGTTCAAGTGGGCCTTGAGTTAAGATTGTTTTGTCATATTTAAATGTTTGACAGCTGGGTAGCTCTTCTTTAAGAAAATACAACTTGCACCACAGGATTTGTGGAGAGCAGTGTCAGTGTGGATCTGCTATGGCAGGACACCTGGAAAGGACTCCCCTCTTGTATGAAGAAGGCCTTTTAAGTTTCTTTATATCATGGCCACTAACAATTCTTGATTATAATTGGCTGGGAGTAGTGGATAAAGTTCTAGTAACAGGACAGTATCCCTAGGACACAAGTAGTTGTTCGCAGTTCTAAACAAATGCACCATTATCAAACTGTAGGTAAGGACATCAAAAGTTAGGCTTATCTAAAAAACTCGGACCTAGGGTTATTTGTGTAAAAGTAGACAAATGTACAAGTATCTCAGTCAGAACCACACAAATTTAATTTACATTTTTTTCTTTCTGATATTTATGTGAATCTGGAAGTTCAAGGCAAACTGCCCTTTGTACCAGGTGGTTCTTAGGCTCCATGCCATCCATTACAATCAGAGAACGCACTACTTGTCAAGTAATATCCCTTGTTTGTCAAGTACACATGCAAATAAGAAAACCAGTATCTCTAATGTTCATTAATTAACAGGTTATATCTTGTTTGTTTAATTCGTACACAGAATTATTGAAACTACAGGTTGTGGTTTACAGAGGGTTATATCCTGTAACTATTTCTTGGCGACTCCAAGTGATAATGAGATGCAAAAAAATTATTGATCTCAGGTCCAAATTGTGTTCAGTGCAGCATGGCACAACTGTAACTTTAAACCCCCCAAAAAAAAATCAAAAAACAATAACACCATAAAACAATTTTTACTTTTGGTGTCGTCAAACCTATTACCTGCTGTCATCACACCTACTAATTTAAAACAGAGAAAAATAACCAGCTGCAACATGTTCCAGCGCCGGGATACATTCATTTAAGATGACATATTTATGTACATAGCTATATATTTCCGGGGTGATGTAAAACAGTAATGTAACAGACTGTAATTAAATAATCAACACCTGAGCCACAGGTTAGGAACTCAATTAACCTCTTTTTTGGGAATTTTTGCCCATTTGGCATACCCAAATGGAAAAGCTTATAATAGAAGAACTGTGAGGCCCAAATACATTTATGAGGCTTTATTTGAAAGGTAACATCTTTTAGTTTCTGAAAATGCTTGTTTATCATGTGGCTAAAACACATGAGTTCAAACAATTGGTCCTTGTCTATAATAGGTAATTTTTGAATAACAATAATTATGAAATGCGTGATGCCATAACTATGCAAATCACAACATACCTTCTACATCTTGTCAGCCACACCTGTGTAAAATTCCAGACCTGTAGGCCTAACCATATGGGAGCTAGGGAGTTTTTTGTTTGTGGTGGCACTGGTGTCCAAAACGAAAACAAGCATACCCAACAACATGGTGCAGGAAGAAGAGAAAATATTGTTTGTCAGTTAAAGTGCGGTCTTTGTTTGATGAACAAAGTTAGCAGACAAGTGAGCAATGGACTTCACATGATAATATCCACAACTTGGATTATTTTTTTATGAAAAAAACGTTTTGATTATTTTGATCGGTGGATCCTTACGGTCTAAAGGAATATATATAATCAAGGAATGGACACATAATCAGACTTTATGACCACTTCAAAGGTAATCTACCAGCTGTTTTATCAAGGCAAGAGGATCCACAAAGTCACCGTGTACCAAGTCACACATGTACATGCCTCCACGGCCAACCACGGGAAACGTGAGCACAAAGTCCCTGGTCTTCACCGTAATGGAGAACACTTCTCGGGACACAGTACCGGAGGGTGCCGAGACAACAACGTCTCCATCACGTCTCATAGGTCTACTCATGAAAGACTCAATCCGCTCTCTAGTGACAGAGCCCCTGATCCTCCTCAGAGTCATGCTCCATGGCATTCTACGAGTCCCGGGTCTCCTGTTTGTAAGGAGATCAAGTATCCATTTTTGACTTTGTCGATCAGCTCTGCTAGCATATCGTCATCCGAAAATGCATGTTGTACAAAGTCGCTGCATCTGTTCACGCCTTCCAGTGTGATCACAGAACAGCCTAGGATGGCATGGAGGGTCTTCATCGTAAGACTACACAGTCCTACAGGTAGGGGCCCGCGGTACGCAGCGATGGCAATAGCTCCAATGTCGACCCTCGGGTCGCTCAGGGCAGACTCGATCTCCTCTTCAGGGACCGAACCCCACCATTTGTTGCCCAGTGATCCTACGAATGACCCCCACAAAAGCAAACACTTGCATAGCATCTGCTCAGCCTCCAGAGCAGGGTGTCGGGTGGCATTGGTGTCAGCAAAATCCCACAAAGAAACCGGAGCTCTGCGGTGATCCACACCACGGTACCAGTCAAGGTCATCAAGCTCATCGTCCGTCTGCCAGTGATCATCCTCCCGTCGCCACAGGGTTGTACCGAAGCTCTCTACCTGTGGACTGGCTAACATACCCAACTTCAGAGTCAGTCTCATCTCCCCTTGTAGGATCATAGCTCGGGGATGCAGGGCAGCAGTGCGTGTTTTAGGAAAGGACCAGTGATGGGCTGAGGGCTCGGGGCAGCGCTGGGTTTTTTAAGAAAGGATACCTGTGATGACGGGAGGGCCACAGCGTGTCTCTTTGACCCACTGCTCGGGGATGCAGGGCAGCACTGGGTGTTTAGGAAAGGACGTGTGTGACGGGAGGTCTGCAACGGGTCTCTTTGAGAGCTGCTTCCATCACTTAGTCCTTGGTAACGTCTTCTCTGATCAGCGTGTCATACAGTCTGAAAAGTTTGTATTCAATGTGTCTCGTCAGTTTGAGGTTGTGAAGACAGGCCTTGTTCACCTGTGCAATTGTTTGTGTCAGTTTTTCTTTTGTTGCAGGTTCCTTTCCTATGGTTGTTTGTTGCTGCTGCTCTGCTGTTTTTTGTACGATGCTACCTCTGAGATAGTTTGAAGCCAATAGATTTAACACTGCCCAGTCCGTTGATGTGAGCATTGCTTTGACATTAATGGGTCCAAAAGGTTCCCCTTCCTCCAACTGGTAAAAACAAAGTTCATTCACGCTATAGTTGAACACATACCCCCAGACACCTCCCGCTTCTAAAGTCCATTCCTCCTTTAGCGTGTCAGCTGGAGGTGTCTGGATCCGGCACAGATACAATACCTGTTTCTTGGGTGCCCCCCCGGTGTTGAGTCAACAGTTCTCTTGGTCATCTTTAGTTTTTTTCAATGTTTCAGACTAACCCTACGTTCTTTTATTTTCATCAAATCCAATCATTGGCTCATGCTAACTCCACCTTCTCCTCTCTCATTGGCTGGGACTGGGAGGGTTGGGTCAGGGGAACGTCAAGGTCAAAGGTCACCATCCATCATTTTGGAGACAGATGTAGCTCAGGCTCAGCGAGTTGCTGCAGTACAGAACCTGGGGACAGGTGCAGCTCAGCAGAAACAGGAGATTGCTGCAGTGCAGAAACTGGATACAGCTGTAGCTCCGCAGGAACAAGAATCAACTGCAGCTCAGGCTCAGTGGGTTGCTGCAGCACAGGAACTGGTATCGGCCAGGCTGCCAACTGGATACCAGGAGCAGGAGCTGGACTGCAGACTGGGAAGACTGGGGACCAGGCAGGACTGATGACAGTTCTGTGACACTGATCAGCTGAGACTCTGGGACACTGGGCAGATGATTCTCTGGGGTGCTGGATAGCGGTGATAATGAAGAGCTGGGCAGCGGTGAGGACGAAGAGCTGGGCGGCTGAGAGGCCCGACGTTGGTGAGAGCCATGCTTCCTCCTGGAGGGCCTCCCAGCCGGAGGCTAGCAGGCTGGATGCTAGCAGGCTGAGGTACAGACTGGAACCCAGCAGGCCGGTAGCTAGCAGGCCGAGAAGCAGACTGGAGGCTTGGCAGGAGACAACATAGCAACTGAGACGAACTGACAGAATCACACCGACTAAATACACAAGTGAGGGAAGGATAATTAGACACAGGTGAAACTAATCAGAGCAGGGCAAACAATCAAAACTGGCGGGAAAAACACAAAGACTGGAAGTGAAATTACACAACACGAGGAGAGGTGAGTATACAAAATAAATCTGGAAACAGACAGAAAAACAAGAAACAAAGGAAAACATAACCTAAAGAGCAGAGCAGGTCATGAAAAATACGTTTTGTAGGAAACATAATGTTACCCAGATTAGATTTCTTATCAGCATAATTGGCAGGCGGACCAAAGAGTTTAAACTGGACTAAAGCATGACATGAATAAAAACCTAATATTGTGAGACATCCCTTAATTAATGTTTGAGATTTTATTTGATGTAAGCATTAAAAAGATATGGACCAAGTTTAGGCTAGGAAAAGATGGTGGTCTAAAAAGTCAACACTGACTTAGTAAGACAGGATGCAGACTTTTTCAACATTTAACCAAAATCAAAATCTTTCCCTAACCTGCCGTAATCAATATTTTTTTGAAACAATGGATCAAATGATGATGTATAATGTGTAAGGTGGTACCATTTAAACCACAGAAAATTATCAGCCAAGTATGAAGTTACCCATTAGAAGTTACACTGTGACACTCTTCCATCTCACTTAACAAATATACTTCCATTTTATCAAAATAACAATCAATAACAACTCTGAGAGACACGCAATGGGCATTAATTCACAAACCTGTCACATTTTTTTTCTTGCTTTTTTTCTGTGGCACACTTACTGAAGAGTGATCTCCACTGACTACCCTTTAAATTTAAACTCCCATCTTACATTTGCACTTGGATTGCACAGAGATCTGAGTGTAGCTACAGTTTGAGATGTCATGATATGGTCCTGGGAAAGAAAGCTTTCATGTATTCTGCTCACCTTGTTGGAACAGCCTTCATAAAGACTTGAAACTAAGAGAACTGGTCACTCTACCTGACTTTGAAGCTCTTATAAGTACAATGGTAAATGTATTGGTCGGTACTTGTCATTGTGCGTAGGTATTTTAATTTATTTCGACACGTTAATGTAAATTGTATATGTTGTCCTGTGGTATTTGTTGTTGTCTGTAACCTTTTTTATGTTGCTGTCTTGGCCAGGTTGCCCTTGTAAAAGAGGATTGCTGATCTCAACTGGCTTTACCTGGTTAAATGATGGGTTAAATAAAAAATTTTAAAAAAATCACAAAATTCTCACAAATCTCCTACTGTTCATATGTTGGAAAGTTATAAAAAATAACAAAGTATTGATCAAGGCCTGTAGTTTCGCAATGACCTTTCTGATTTCATCATGGGCATATAGAGCTATGGTGGGTAGAGTGAATAATATAAATGAACAAAAAAACAACAACAAATAAATTCTGCTTTCTTCCTTCTAATACTTCTCATGGACCCTACTTTAAAAACAATTTTTGTCCATGTTACTCACCTGGCCGGTGGTGGTGTACTGGTGACAGGACAGCTTGTTCTGAGGACAGAGACACCGTAACAGAGGTCAATCTTGTGTGTGGATTAAACAGATGGGTGCTTCAGTAGTGCTTACACAATGCTGGCATCTTGCGCCTGGTGTGAATTCCCAGTAATACGTTAACAACTTTACAAGGTGATAATATGGATATGTTTTTCAGCTTGTTCCACTGGCCCCAAGTGGGAAAATACATTAGTTCAGCTTTAACCGAGTGTTTTAGTAACCTAAACCTTACAACATACAGGAAACAACCACATAACCCAGGCAGTAATTACATCTCCCCAATAATGTTTTGGCACATCAAATTAGTAATATATACTGTAAACATATTTAGGAGACAGGTTTGAGATCACAAGCTGATCACAAGCAATCACAATTCATTTCTATTAGATGTTAATGCCTCTCTATTCTTCTGTCTCATATAGATGTCTTACCCCGCTCAGTCCCTCTCTCCCACAGGGTGCATGGAGCACTTAGATTGCAAAGTGCATAGATTAGCAGTTATGAGATGATAATAGCAAAGTGTGTGTTCATAAGAAGAGAAATTTAATAGGAAAGTAAGTAGTTCAGTAAAACTGAATTAATTATTTTGTCAGATCATAATCTAGTAAGGTTTTTAAGAAGCTGTAGACAAAGAACTTATGCCTATATAGTAAATGCATTTAAATAACCATTTTGTTGACCACTACACTTGTCTTGGTCAGAGATTGGAAGCAGGGAAATGGATCGAGGGAGAAAGGTTTTGTAGTTAGCAATCCTCCACTCTTCTTTCTACTATTCTACCATCTCGTCCTCCTTACTGTGGCTGTCAACTTCACTTCCCTGCACTGCTCTGTCTAATCTGAGTAGAAAGCAGGTGAGAAAGGCTGATGATGAGACATCTGACTGCATGAGCGGATGTAAAGAGGGAAGCGGAGGAGGAGGGAGAAATGGAGGCAAAGAGACAGAATACACGATCAGTACAACACCAAGCTAACTAAACCCTCCTGCCACTAAAACTAAAACAGGATGAACCTGACAGTTTTATAGAGTTCAGCCAATACAATTTGACCTCAAACATATACTGAGCAAAAAAGATATACTCAACATTTTGTGCAAATCTACCATCAGCATGTAAAATCCTGTTACTAAAATAACGCAACAATGTCAAGCGATGCGGTCTACCATCATGGTATGTAGAGCATCCGTTTGGAAACAACACGGAAGCTTTTGGCTTTTAATTTTAATTATCAGACAACAATTTTACAGGACAGTTCCTTTCTGATGGAGCCAGATTCAATATATCATCAAAATATTGATCCAGCGCTTCTTGACCAATATCAACAGGCATGAGACACGTGTCCTGAAACACACAATATTGCTGTCTGTCTATCACGTAGAAGCTCATCTTCACCAACATCAGCAGATGTTTCAACACTTTCTAAATTAGAATCCCAGTCTTTTTCTAAAACATCAGTATCCGGTTCCCTACAAAACCCATTTAACCATGCTTCATTAAACACTACATCTTTATAATGCACATTTGTTTATTTTAAGTACTGCAATGTCTCCCTTATGTGCATAATATCAACATACTGATATTCATAATGTCCTTTATATGTTTATGTTTCAATTTCACAGGCAACAAAGATCCTTCCATGTTAGAACGTTGCAGCAAATTGCTCTTTTGCACAATAATTGCTGGAACACACGTTACAGGTCCATGTACTCAATTTTGTCCACCTTTAGGTAATGCTAACATCATCATGAATTGAATATGTAACGCAATTAAATGTTGCTCTAAACTATTCAAACACGACAATTCTCTTGGAATAGGATGAACCTTTATCTAACTTATGACACGTGTAACAGATCTACAGCTGACCTCTAGCCGTATCCAACCACTGACACGGCATTACACAGTCCTTACTGCATTTGTGTAAATATTATTCAGTTATACATTTATCTGCAATTGAAGCCATTTCTTTCCTCTTATTATATTCATCGCTCTTACAATTTAAAACCTGATGTTTAAACAATCTATAGCAGATGCCACACACAAAATTGGCCCATTTTTTGCTTTAGCCAAAAACTGCTTGATAACAAAATGAAAGTGCGCTGACCTTTCTTTAATTTGTTGCATCCTCAATTTGCTACCTGCTATAACAAGCTTCTTATGCTCAGGCTTTCCATGATACTTTCTTGGACTCATGGCTTTTACATTTTGCCTGTGCAATGTATTTAACCAATATTTCCTTTTGCTCGTTTCCTTAAGTTTCTACCTATGCAACACATTTTGCTGATATTTCCTTATCCTCATTCCCTAAACCTTCTGCCTATGCAAGAACTTCAATTCTTCCTTTCTTTCTTCAAAGAACTTCTTCCTTTTCAAATACTTTCAAGTATTTATACTTTGTTTCAAGTATATTCCTTAATTTTACAACACTGTACTCTTACAACTGTGTTTGAGCCATCTTCCACCCCGTATGTAAATACATCCACTCCAAAAGCATTTGCTGTAGCCTAAATTTCTATTTCTGTGGCACAATATCCAACATATTTCATCTGTGACTTAATATACTCTGACATCGAAGCATATCCTTTTCCCACTAACTTCATCAGTTCTTCACTGTGATTCTCCATATTCTTATTACAGCAAATCTTATCTTCCAATGACTCTTCTGAGAACCACTGATCACTTGAGCTACTGCTCTAAAGAAACTATTACCTCGGATGGTAATAGTTTCTTACAAATATCATATAGTGTCTTACAAACATCACCTAAAGATCCAGACACTGGCGGTCCTTGTACATTCTGCTTTTCAAAGTCCACATTACATTTACTGCATCGTGATTTTGCAACTTCAGTGCACAAAGGATTCAATTTAAATGTGATTTGGTCCTTTGTAGAGAATGTACTATGCTGCTGTTCTGTTACATCTGTAACATCATCTTCAATATTGATTACCTTTTCAACTGGACTCAAACTCTCTACACAAAGAATACTAGTTTTTTCTTCACTTTGCTGCCTAATGTGCCCTCTGGAACAAGACGCGCCCACTTTGCAGTAACCATAACAACTCTGCATTTGAGGCTGCTGAACACAAACAACAGTCTCATAATGGTTACCATTGCAATTTTCCAAATACACTCCCTAATTTGACAACTGCCTATTCTTGCAAGTATATTCAAGCCAGCGATCATCATAGTATGTGAATATATTTACCCCTAACCAATCTGCTGCTGCTTCAATCTCCATTTCTGTCGCCCAACTGCCAACATAGAACATTTTTGACATACAGAGGTATTCAGCCATTGAGGAATACTCAATACACATATACACATATTATATAGAGTAAGGTCTAGACCTACTCTATAGGAAAAGTGTAATGAGATAACTTCTGTTATGAATTGGCGCTATATAAATAAAACTGAATTGATTATTGCACATCATTGCTTTCCTATTGCTTAACCACACCAAGTCTAATTTTTCTATGATACTTCTGTGTACCACTCACAGCTTGACTGACTGCTCTAAAAAACTGTTTCCATCAGCAACTATTTTCTCATTCATACATGGAACGCCTAACAGACCAACATTTGTAGAAACTACATCGACTTTCTCTGACTCAACATTCAATGTGCATAGAGCTTGTGCAACTTCATTACAAAGGGGATTAAACTGCAGTCTTTTACTCGTGATATCACTGACAAATAAAAGATCAGAATTAACTGCAGTAACGTCACTCCTTTCCAACTTCTTTAATGTACACGTTCCCATTGAAAACTTAGGCTTTTCACCTCTCTGACTGATGGTGCAGCCAGGTGTTGCCTGAAAACTAAACTTCTGAGGTAAACTACTTGGACCCAAGGACAAATTACTGTTTTCAGTTGGGCCTTAGTGAATGACACGAACACCAACAATCTCAAACACCTTCTGAGTTTTCTTAAGCACTGTTGCAAATTTGCATATGTGATCAAACACATGTTCAAGGCAACTAAAATACACAACAACACTCTTTTTCTCACCCCTTTTTCGTCTACCATCCCATCCACACTACGTGCATGGGAGTTGACCACTGTGTAATGTCCATCTTGACCAATGATTGCACATCTATTGCCATTCAATGTCAGAAAGCATGTTTCATATTTCCATATATTTTTCAGTCCTTTTCTTGGAGTGGTGTGCACACCTGCCTCAATAAGGTCTCCCTCAACCACAGCAACATCTCCAACGACATAGTCACCATATTCAAACTCAAATTTGTGTCCATCAATAACCGACTGTTTGGGCAAATCTGGAACACAAAGCAGCCATGACAGATCTTACAAGACTTCCAAGCCTGACAGAACTGCTACCCAAGCTCAGCTGAAACTTTGATGTCAATATTATTGTCTGTAAACACTGTCGCACTCTCTATGTCAGGATCAACTGGACCTGTCTTCACAGAAATGCTACTAATGGCATACGAATTTGCATCTAAAGACTTGATATGAAACATCAGGTCATTAAGGCATGTGTTGAAAACAGCCACAGATGTGCCAATATTGGATGCTAACCCAGATGCATCGTGTGTACCACTATCAACTACCACAACATAATCTTTATGATGAATAATGGCAATAACTACAACGTGGAGATTTAACAGACACATTCCATCTCTCAATAAATGTTCCTGCAGCTTTTCATTCATCACAGTCTCCTCTTCCAACAAACCAAAATCTCTGTACACTGGCGGATATCTACCTTCCACTTCCACTCCAAACACATTGTGCTGTTCAATCAACTTACACAAGTCCTTCTGTTTAACGTCACTTGCTTCAGCTACATAACTCGCCAACTTGCTGCCCTCTACACGTATGTCATCAACATCTGTCCCTTTCCATGTAAACACAGGAGCAATCGCATGTTTGATCGCAGCTGTAGCACTACATGCAATCGATGCATTCACATCAGAGGTCAATGGTGCAGCTCTGACATCATTCCCAGCAACAACAGATGACTGCAGTTTTTCTGAACACCTGCAAGAATTAGGGTTAGCATCGGTCTGACCTTTGACGGATGTTGGTGTGCGCCAAATATGAAGACCCTTCTCCTTCAGCATCTACAATAAAGGGAAAAAGACAAGAGCAACCAACTTCCATCATCATCATATGTATATAATCAGTAATGTTGCTATGTACTTGTCCGGCATCTCTGATGGATTACAATCCGAAAGGACGCAGTAAACTCACTATCAATGTGTCCAGAGGACGCACCCTATTTTTCTTGTAAACTTACTGCTGGCTGAGACAAACCAGTCCCTCTTCCTTCTAACAGCGGTAACTTACTTGTAGATAATGAATCACATCAGAAAATCTATCAACATCACTGATATCATATATTATTTACACATACATACACACTGAATATATGACTATAGAAAGGGTACCAACTAAAACTATTTATAAATGAGCATGAATAACATTGAAGAGTTGTTTTAATTATAACTGTGTAATTTTATAATTGCCTCTATATTTCCCTCCATGTCCACCTCAGCTGATGTGTGGTGAGCGCTCTGGTGCAAAATGGCTGCCATACAGCACCCATGTGGGTACTACACATTGGTGGTGGTTGAGGTGATTTTTCCTCCTTCACTGAAGCACTTTGATTATCAAAGATAAAGTGCTATATAAATGTAATCCATTATTATTATTGTTATTATTATTATTATTGATTTATACTGCATTACCAATGACAATGAAATAGCTTTGCATGCTCCATTCAAAAAACATTTGCGAAATCTGTGGGACATCCTTCACACCAAGTGCACTAACCTCCTCCTCCACTACCACTTTCACAGCAGTGGCAGGTGATGACTTTGTAGACACCTTCACTTGGTGTCACCTCCGCCTAGAAAAAAAAACAGTTGAATGAACTGCATGAATAAAACAAAACCATGTATTTTCATTGTTAATTGAGGGGGCATCTACAATAAGGGGGGGAAAGACATATTCAGCAACCGACTTCCATCCTTATCATCATGTATGGACAACATTGGATAGACGTATTACACATTTTGATTGTTTGGATGGTGGATGGATATGGCACGATGACCTCGCCCTTCAAAACCACTTTAGGAATGACTTTTTGAATAGGCGGTGATGTCCTGGGAGCAGCCTGTGGCTTTGGTGGTGTTGTCTCCAGTTGCTGATAAGCAGCAGCCCACAGCAACTGAGCAAGGATCGGCATCCCATAAGTATCACTCAAGTGAACCTGCAAAAAAAATTGATTTACATAACAGAAATTTTTGTCTCAATTTGTTATCTACCATGAACTGAACTTGTTATATTAACTACAAAGAAGTGTACATCAAAATTTTTCATTTGCCATGTCACAATTCAATTCAATTTTATTTATATAGCGCCAATTCATAACAGAAGTTATCTCATTTCACTTTTACTATAGAGCAGGTCTTGACTGTACTGTAATATTATTTACAGATACCAATGCACAATAAGAATTCCACCTACAATTTTGAAATAATAATGTAATGGTAGTGGTAAAATTAATATTAATAAAATAATAATAAAAGGAATGATAGTAATAGGAATAATAATCATAATAATAGTAATAAGACTAATAATAACAATGGTAGTAGCAGCTGTTGAGCAGGAACATGGGGGCAGCAGGTGGCCGACAATCACCAATCCAGACTCTGGAGGCAGAAATACCTGCTGAAAGTGACAGAAGGAGAGAGGACGAGAGACGAGAAAGCACAAAACTACGGGAGAGAGAAGATGTTTTGTTAGTAACATGCATTAATGAGATAAAAATGCATACAGATAGAGAGGGAGAGGAGCTTAGTGCATCAGGCAATGGCTCCCAGCAGTCTAGGCCTATAGCAGCATAATTAAGGGATGGTTCAGGCCTCACCCAAGGCAGCCCTAACTTCAAGCTTTATCAAAGAGGAAAGTCTAAAGCCTACTCCTAAATGTGGAGATGGTGTCTGCCTCCCAAACCCAAATTAGGATCTGATTCCACAGGAGAGGAGCTTGATATCTGAAGGCTCTGGCTCCGATTCTACTTTTGGAGACTCTAGGAACCACAAGTAACCCTGCATTCTGGGAGCACAGTGTTCTGTAATGGGGTAATAAGGTATTATGAGCTCTTTAAAATACAATGGTGCCTGACCATTAAGAGCTTTGTAGGTGAGGAGAAGGATTTTCTATAAATTCTACTCTGGATTTTACAGGGAACCAGTGCAGATAAGCTAATATTAGAGAAATATGATCTCTTTTCCTAGTTTTTGTCAGTACACGTGCCGCAGCATTCTGGACTCAACTGGAGAGCCTTAAGGGACTTATTCGGGCAGCCTGATAGTAAGGAATTGCAATAATCAAGCCTAGAAGTAAAAAATCCATGGATTTGTTTTTCAGCATCATTTTGAGACAGGATGTGCTTGAGTTTTGCAATGTTGGGTAGGTGAAAGAAGGAAGTCCTTGAAGTTTGTTTCATGTGGGAGTTAAAGGATAAATCCTATTAAAAGATAACTTACGGTGGTGTAGGAGGCCAGGGCAATGCTATCTAAAGAAACTATATCTTTGGATAATGTGCCTCGTAGGTGTTTGGGGCCAAGTACAATATCTTCAGTTTTGTCAGAGTTTAACATCAGAAAATTGCATCCAGGTCTTTATGTCCTTAAGGCATGCTTTAAGTTTAACTAACTGGTTAGTTTCATCTGGCTTGATCGATAGATATAATTGGGTATCATCATCATAAAAATGAAAGTTTATGGAGTGTTTCCTAATAATATTGCCTAAATAGCCTTTTCTACACTTCTCTATCTCTCTTTGTTGATTTGCCTTCAGATACACTTTTTTTGACACTGACAGCAATGAGGGCTACATTGCCTCGAAGCTTAAAAACAGGGATAACTTAGCAGTGGCGGTAGCAATGGGGCTAGGAGAAGGAGCTCTCACACCTCAGACAGCACCAGACCATAGCTGGGAGAGAGAATTGACTAAAGAGCAGCAGTTGGAGGGAGACCATTGTCACAAGGCCATATCTTGACTGAAACACAGCAAAGACAACGAAGAGAACTTCTTAAAAATGAGAGCAACCTTCCAGCACAGACAAAAGTTGATCCACAATCCTGAGCAATGCAACACAGTGCTTACAGTGCTCTGCTTGACCACCTCATGTAGTTTGCAGAGTGGAACCCCGATGAGGATGACGAGGTCCCAGGTAAATGATTGACATTAACCTGGTGTGTATCTGGCCACCTTTTCCAATTTTGACTTATTTAATTTATTGAC
This sequence comes from Siniperca chuatsi, assembly GCF_020085105.1. Lineage (NCBI taxonomy): Eukaryota > Metazoa > Chordata > Actinopteri > Centrarchiformes > Sinipercidae > Siniperca > Siniperca chuatsi. The sequence continues at coordinate 26,204,304 of NC_058054.1, forward strand.
ATGGCAAATGGTTGTGTAGTCAAATAGTATTTTTATTGACAAGAGTCTTTTGTAATTTAATATTGATGTATCAAGTGCTTTTGTTTGGTGTATTTCATGCTGAAAGCAGCTGCTCTGCCCCCTTCTTCTCAGGTTGGGATAGTGACATGGCCTCACTGCTACTGCTGGTCGTATCCAAGATGTGTCAAGTCAAGTCATGTTTCACAAGGTCAGTGTGTCCTGATATCCATTTTTAGTCATCCAATAGGCAATAATATAACCCCCACTCCAAAAACAAAAAAACATTTTGGCCAACTATCATGCCCTCCACTGCAAACAAAGGAACTATACAGGTGGATTGTCTCACAGGTAGAGATTCACATGATGGGGTCACATGACAACAACATACACACTGAATAGAGTAAATTTCAGTGAGGAAATATGATGCTGAATTTTGCTCATTGCCTGTTGTCAGTCTTTACATTTCTATTGACCTTGTGCGTATTACCAGTTATCAGACTCAACAAATATGTTGCCGTTAGCCATTTTTGCTCATATTTCCATAGTTTTTGCCCATTTCCAAGTTTTGCATTGACTGTACCACACCTTATAATGCACTGCTGTAGAAATAATGTGTGATCAGTATTACCACCATTTGTATTGAATACCAAGGCACACTGGATTCCTGCACTTGAGGTCATTCATTGCCAGACCCCTTGTGTACAACATACAACTACATAGTTAACATTGAGTGGCATTGGATGCTGAGCTATATGTTGGGTATGGACCAAGTGTCCTATTGGAATGGATTGCACTACATCAGTTAGTTTTGTATTATTTGTCATTGTCAAAACACAATTACAATTTTAGCCTGCTGCGTGTTACTCTATTTAGTTTTCTTACTTGGTCCAATTTTATATCCTTTCAGTTCCCACACACGGCCTTATGACTGTTCCCCCAGTGAAGCATCCAAGGTCCAGCCTTCCTCACTCAAGACATGCCTGAGACAAGAGTGACTGTATTCCAGGTAGAACAATGCACTGGAGGCATGTGAATTTGGGCAGTGTGATTTGGAACTGTATAGTAAATAATGTAAGACTCAACTCTGCTCTTCTAACCTTATTAAATAACTAACATGGAAAGCATAAATGCTTTCTACGATGTAACATGGAAAGCATTTTTGGAAATTTTGTAACATGTAAAAATGAATAAGTGACATGTCTTTATGTCAAGGTTACAGCCGTGACACTAGTTTTCCCTTATGTTTCCTTGTGTACCCCCTCTCTGATGTCTCTGGTGTTTTTCTGTCTGTCTTTCTGTGTGTATGTGTGGCGTGGATGTGGCACTCCTTCCCTGACTCCCCTGGCTTCCTGCTGATTAAGCACACCTGCCTTCGTCACTCTCATAATGCTGTAGTAATATATATTATATATATATATATATATATATATGCTTCAGGCCTCCTGTGATTCTAGTGTTCTTAGTGATTTGTTTCCTCATGTGATTTTCCTGCCTAATCGTGTCTCTTTTTTGCTTCAGGATCATACCTCACCTGTCTGCCAACCAGCCTGCCTACCTGCTCTTAACCCGTCATCCACCAGTCATCTCCAGCTAGCCACGCCATTCCCTCTCACTCATCCACCTTGCTCCTCCTCCTCAGCCAGCTGACTCCCTGCTCATTTCACCTCCAGTCCCCGCTTCCCTTACAATAAATACCCTTTTTGATTCATCTATGTCTGTGTGTGGGTTTAATCTGCAAATCATAACACTTACTTTATTGATCCCCGTAGGGATACACCGTATTTCTGATTCTGATTCTGATTAAAGAATGTTTGCAAGCCCTTAAAATGTCTTACATTTATTTTTGTTCATAAAGGTGTCTAATACATCATGACAAAATATATTATGGTGATAAAAGTCTGCAATGTGTCCTTTTCTTGAACCAAAATAAACATTTGGACAAATGTTGATGTTGTCATTTAGATAATTGTCAAAATGTCAAGTAGCTAAGACTACAACTTGCATGTGCTTACTTGTGTGGCAAACTGTCTTAAATGCTTCTTCTGCAGATGTCCTATTTTAATATGTGGGGTCCCTAACTGAAATATAGTTCACCACTTGAAAAAGACAAAAATAATCAACACTGATGATGTTGAAATCATTGGTCTATGGTTGTGTCTGTCCTGGAACTACAACAATGCAAGACAATGCATATTTTACTGACAAGCAGTTTTGGGTGCATTAATGTAGTTCTTGTGCACTTTAATCTGTTGACATATCAAGAAATTGCAATGACGGTGATGACGTAATTTTATAAGAAATATACTAGGGAGGAAGTAGTCATCATATTCTGTCAATATGCTGCAGTTGATGCTTATGATGGTGGTAGAGATCATTATTATGGTGATGGGAGTTACTGCATGTTATACTAGCACTTATGCTTTGGGGGACCTGCTATGGACATTGCACTAGTGCAAGTTGCCCTTTTTATGTTGTTTCTGTATCTAGTTTTGTATGTTTGTCTTATCTTCTGTACAATAATTATGCTTGCTGTAGCACATATTGCCTACCTAGAAATGTAACTTGCACTTGATCTCAATGGCACTTGTACTTGATATGTGTATTTTTTACTGCTGCACTGAGTATGTTTGAAAATAATTTTTGAGGTCATGAATTACGGAAACAATGGTATTTCACTGGTAGGATAGTATAGAAATTAAATTACAACACCATGATATGCCTTTTTTAATACACAAAATCTAAAAGTATGGTCAGAGTTTAGAAAGTAAGTGACCAATCAGCAATGCTGTAGAAAGGTAAACGATATCTCAGCAACGTAAATCTATAATATTATGATGGACGGATTCACAACGTTATGTGAGGACTGTCTGCTGACGTAATCACAACGTTGAGGTATGGTTATTATATTACCTCGTGAAATTTAAAGTTTTTAGAACATAATTGTAACATATCCACAACGTTGTTTTTTGATGTTGCAGTGACGGGGCCCTGGTCTTCCATTTTTACGTAAATACTACGTAATACATTTTATACATAAAGCAGACGTTATTATACCAATAGAGGACGTTAATAGTACATTGCCCCAACTACATTTTGTTTGTAGAGCGTGCATACTGTGATAAGGGCCCCTTGAGACGAGCCCACAGAGAATTATCCCCAACACTGCAGACTGCAGATCCTCCCCAGCTCTACAGAGCTTTTTGGCCTCTTTTAGCTTTTTGTTTTTGTTCCTCAGCCTACAAACTCCACTACCTGCCCAGCACCTAACAGCAGACAAACAAAGTTAGTAACTAGCTAGTGACATAATGGAGCTTTCAGCAGCTAAAGAACCAAAGTTGGTAGAGACCAAACAGAGCTAAAAGGAGAGTGAATGAATGCTGCTGTTGCTCTGTGTCTATTGTATAGTAAGTAAAATAAATAGCTAATTGTTTGCTAACATTTTCACCATAACTTTACAAGGGGCTCTTCTCATTTCTCTTTTTGTGCCTCCTCAGAAATCAATCTCAGCACGCCATCTTGAAGGACATCTCAATTCCTAAAATGCATCTCGAGGAGGCTTGCCGGAGGAGCTATCAGCTCAGTGTATGTGTTCAGCAATAATTTGCTGTTTTTCATGTTGTCATGTAGTTTGTACAGTCCTGTCACGACAGTTGCAATTGGGGCTGTGGGCTGCATTTGAGATCAATTTTACTTTGTCAGTGTGTTTGTGTGTAGGCCTATATAATATACTGTATAATGCCTATATAACTCAGAGTTATATGAGCTACAGTATATTATATATATATATTTTATATTATGTACAATATACTGTGTCACTTTTGTATAGTACTTTAAAAAATTGGTGTAGTGATTCACACAATAAAATATATAAAGGCTATACTGTATGTAAATAACCATAAGTAAATTTTTGTCATAGAAAAGGTAATTGTCTTTTATTTTGAAATTTATATAGTGAAATGGTTGACTTCCGGTTTTAAGCTACGCGCATTTCCTCTTCTTTTGGAAGCGCGCGCGCCCTAGCTAGCGCAGTTTTTACAGTGTACAGCTTGTTAGCCCAAATATGACAGTAACTTGACACGGAGCAGTGATGAACGTTAAATTCATATTTGCAGCCCCTCCAAGGAGGCAAAAGGTATTTAAATGAGTTGAGATACGATCATTTTGTTTGATAATGTGTTCGTTTTTGCATCAATGTAAGACAACAGTATGTGAACAATGTGAGCTAATCGGTCACATGTTTTGTATGCATTTCAGCTCTTACGTTGGTGATATGGTGTATGGTTTAAGGTTCAAAGGAAAGTATTAAACATCATAAAACCACCAGTAAAAGTCTCATCCTTGTACGGGGGGCCTGCTACACTGTATGTGTGTGTTAAATAAAAGAAAAAGTATGACATCTGTACATTCTTGTCACATTATGCCACATTGTGAATTTAATTAAAAGTAAATATATAAGTTTTCATGAACCGTGTAGTGTTTTTTAGTATGGTGTTAATCTAAATTTTTCTAATTTTCAAATCCTATGAAAAAACCAACAGTGTGCTAGGGTGCGTCACACAATACTTTCTGACTTCCCTACCCTGGCTGTGGCTCTCAGCCCAAGAAAAAAAATCTTTAAAAGATTTATTTTTTTCTATGTCAGATATACAGCTTAGTTGTAAAAAAACAAAAACAAAAGGCTCAGTAATCCTCTAAAACAGCTGGCCACTGTAGTTTTTAGCAAGCGTTACTCAAACGGGAGGACATTTTTCATTTATTGAGGACTATTTTCAGCTGCGGATTAATCCACATTTGGTGCTCTAGTGAGTATTCCTGGCAGCAGGATGGTGTATGTGGGACTGAGTCAAAATAAACCACAGTGTGTGTGTGTGTTCATGGTCATGAAGGAACATGTCACCCAATGCAACTGTGTGGCTCACTGATGTGTTTTTAATAGTTTTTGGACAACAATGGGGCTCTATGGCACAGCAGAATAAAATATATCAGTCTTTGGAAACACACTAATACTTTTTAGTAGGATCAGTTCATTGTTGGTTTGGAACTTTTCAAGTCTTGTGAACTGAAAAATATAGAATATAACCAGAAGTTTATTGTAAAATCATGAGAGGTTACTAGGGCAGGCTAGGGTGGGGCAGTGCAATATAACAGGCAAACATAGAAGGTGTCAAAATCAAAGTCCAAGAACAAACTTAAAACATCCCGGAGGAGAAAAAGGTTCTTTAAAAACTCAACAGAACTCCAGAAGTGTTCAACATAAAATATCAGTTTTCCCCTTTAAAGGTGTCTTCTTCCACTTGAACAGTTCTTATTCATTAAGGTACATTCCTGAATATAGGTGGTCTTTTCAAAGTCTGTTTGCCCAGCTCCCACCAGCCGTGAGCTCACTGTCACTCTAGTCCTCCTGTTCTGGCGTTTGTGAAGGTCCTAAGTCCTGTTTCAATTAGGTGGCTGAAGCACCTACACCTGTGTGAGTGGTGAGGCATTCTGGGAGATGTAGTGTGTGCAACGGCGGCCATTTTTTGATGTGGCAGCTGATTCTGTATGGGAATATAGCACCCCATACTACATGATCCCTTATGATGCCACAGTATATGGTCTGAAACAAACCAGAAATCAAATTAATTTTCACCTTTATCAATACTTGCTACAATACATATTGTGCCATAATCCAAAATGAGCATTTATATAGAGGGCAAGTTTGCAGTATGAACTAGCACTATAAAACAAGTAGCAGCATTCACCACTTACCTTCTCCACCTTTCAGGGTGAGTGAGCATCAGCATATTATTGGGGTTAGCAGGTGGTCACCTCCCTGCAACCTGGTTAGTGCACCGTCCTGGTCAGTGCAGATCACTGAAGACCTCACCTGGACAAAAAAACACCACCACCATCACCAAGAAAGTCCAGCAGTGCCTCCACTTTGGATACTATATTTGATTTTAGACCTTGAGGTCCAGAGGGAGAGAGAAAACAATTTAACTATCCTTAGAGAAACATTTTCACTTCCTTTGGAAATGATGTTATGTCTGAAAACCTGCAGAAAACGAGAGAAATATGTTATTCCAAAACATTTTTGCTCAAATGTTGGTGTCCATTAACTTGGATCAACCTTGCCCCTGGTCTGTATGCCCAGTTATAATCTTGGCAGTGACCAAGCATCATATCACTGACAAAAAACAATGCATTTATCTCATGTCGCAGAAAGCACAATATCTCCAAGTATAATAAATAGTCATAGTCATCAGACTGTTGTTCTTCTGGTTTGTTTTTGCCATAGCAACACTGCCCTTCATCATTATGACCATCGTGTTCAAGCCATATCAAAGAGGGGTTTACTGTGACAACAAGAGCATCATGTACCCCCCAAACCAGACACCATCCCCGTGGCATCACCATATCAATGATGACCTGCTCTGTCATCACTGTAAGTTTTTACCCAGAGCATCAATATCCCCTCTTTCTCACAGGGAGCTACCTCAGTATCACCTCAGTAAAGCCAAAAGCTACAAGGTTTACAGGAATTCACTCATTTAACAACACCCTGTGGCCTTAAGGAATCGGCCAAAGTATTGATGTATAAGGAGGAAAAGTTATTTCATTCTAATGATGCAAAAAATGCAAAGAAATTGGGAAAACAAACTTTTCACTGTGTGCCCTCTTCCCTCAGATCTTGTCTGGAGAAGCTTATCTGGTCCACAGCAAGAGGATTTACTCTAATTCTGACCAGTATGTAGCCGCACTCTACAAGGTAGTGGGCACCTTCTTGTTTGGAGCAGCTGTTAGCCAGTCGCTGACCGACTACTCTGTTCACTCCTCTTTTGGAATGTACTGCATGCTCTTCCTAGCGGTAAGTACAACACAAGACTAAATCCATCACTAAAACATAGTGTAAATATGCGTCTCTATGTAGTAAATATAGAAATATCTCCACGTGATTTCCATGCAAATATCTCGGTGTGAATCAGGGATAACAGTCCTCAGATGGGCTTATCTGAGACAGACAGACATACATTTGCATTTGGATCTATACTCAAGGGCTAATTGTTGAGAAGGAGAAAAGGCTCATAGAGGCAGTTTGAGCCTGTGGACATAAAAGGACAAGGACAAGAGTTCAGAGGAAGAATGTGTATACTGAGAGAAACGATCTGGAGGCCTCTGCTGCCTTTTTCCCAGCAATGTTGAAGGCAAAGCATGTGCTGTGTTCTGTCTTCCAGGCCTATCTAGTTCATATCCCAAATGCATACTTGTACATGGATGGGTTGACAATAAAGAGAATCTGAGTCTGAGTCTGAACCTGCATGTTTTATTCAACTGGGTCCATGACAGCTCAAAAAAGGCTTTTCAGGAGGTCCCCAGAACATCATCCTCCACCTCCTCTTTTGTCAGAACCAGGTTCCCAAGAAGTTTTCAAGTTTCTTTCTAGGCATCCTTATATATTTATGCTATTTCCTTCTGAGACCTGTGTAACTGATTGATGATTAGATAGATCTATTTAGGTGTTACCTACCTTATATCCCTGTATTTAAATGAACTTGAACTTGAATTAAAGAAACATGATCACACAGGGAGCCTGCTTACTCAGGCACTTGCGAAGCTACTGTGAAAATCATCCCAACAAATATGCTATTGTACAAGATTTCTACAGTGCCACCCACTCAGAATTGCTGCTTCCAGTTCCATAGGCGTAAGCGGGGGGGGGGGGGGGTTGGTTTTCTTAATTCATTAATCATCACAGAATAATAGGGATTAAGTACAGTTACATTGTGGCATAACTATCAAATGGCTGAATAGATGTTGTGGACACACTCCTCTGTCGCCTGGGAAGAGGAAGTCCCCTGATCCTCTTAAAAAATTGTGGAGTTTTGTGATTTGTTGAGTTAGGGGAAGCTTTACAAAAAATTGAAACGCTGTCTTTGTCAAATTCTTAATTATTTGTAAATTTGGCAAATGTAAAACATTAAGTAATTTCTTTATTTGGGTAAAAACATTATGTTAGCTTGTCCCATGGCATGTTGCTGTACTGGTGTGTAGCGGCACACAGTAATTTCTTACTATATATCATTCTACCCATATTTCTTTTATTTTTCACATAGTTCTGTTGAATAATGCAATTTTTGGTGCTTTCATGGCACAGAATAGAAGGTATAATCAATAACTACTGGCATGTCTCTTTCAACTTTCTGGAGTTGGTGAGCTGGTCAGCTGGGGCCTCATTTATAAAACAAAATTTTGCATATGTACAAATGAGGAAATGTACGTACGCCAAAAATATTCTGATTTATAAAATCTTGTGTACACCTGCCAGTTCTTAATTTCCTTTAATAAAGCCCAAATGACCTTGGAATTGTTCGCACATGCACAAGCCCAACACACCAGCCAGAAACACGCTTAATTAATATTGATAGGCATATAAATGTCTTTGATAATTTCTATGTAGACTATGTCGTGCAAAAATGGCAATGTCAGAGCGCAAAGGTAAGAAGAGAAATTTCTCAGACTGTGAGATTGAGATGCTTTTGGGGGATATTGAGGCCAGAAAAAGAGTTTTGTTTGCTAGCCATAGCCCTGGCATTACTAACAAAATGAAATTTGTTGAGTGGCAACATGTAGTAGCAGCTGTCAATACTGCCAGCTCTGAGAGCCGAATCATGTCGGAGGTGAAGAAAAAGTTGTCTGACTTCAAAGTTAATGCCTAAAAGCACATCACTCTGCACAGGCAGAGCATCAGTGCCACTGGTGGGGGCACGGGGACACTGGACCTCTTTCCCTTAGATGGCATCAATTCTTGGGGACGCAAGGGGGGTGACGTAGACATGGCTAAAGATAAGAACGTAGATGATCCAGGTAAACAACCCAAGGTTTAAAATTTGTGTGTAGTGCACCAAGGCTAATCATTATTTCACATTTGTTTTCACACTAAGATGCACTGATTTATTATCTAAGCATATTTCTTCACTTTCAGATTTTGGGCATCACTCAATGGGTGCGAGTGGAAGTGAGGAGGAAACTGTGTTGCGGGTCCCCGCATCTCCAGTGCACCCCGTCCCTTTAGCCAGCCACGTTTAGCCAGTGGCCACGTCCTGAATGATGCTGTGTTACAGACATAAGTTGATCAAATGGAACTGTGGAAGTGAGAGAAATAAGAACAGTATTGTCTGACATTTGCTCCACTCTCATAGAACTTGAAAAAATAAATATACGTGACAATTCTAGGGTTCAAGCCAACACAGACCATTAGAAGTTTAAAGGTTTTGATCTGGACTTAGTCAAATGTGGCCTAGATGTGACAAAAGCGGTGAAATCTCCCTTTTTTGCATTTTCACAAATAGAATAAAGAAAACAAACAATTTCTGATTTATAGTCTGGTTTGTGTTATGCCACGGCCAGTTTTTTGCACAATGTGTTTCTGAGTTTCTGTAAATGTACACAAATTTCCTCGTCAATTTTTTTTTAATAAATCCCAATTTATGTTTAGAAAGTGGTGTATGTACATCATAAGCACTTTTCTGTAACCTAATGCTAGGGGAAAAGAGTCTTGATAGAGCTCTCCAGAGATTAAGCAGGGTTTTAGCTGACGATTCCATTGTAGGGAACTAGGCAGGGAAGAATGTTGGTTTCCGATGCAGTCTTTGCTGCGCAGTGTTCCGATTGCGCAGGTCGGAGGAAACCGGTCGCTCCTTCCTGTTTTCCTTACAGAGTTAGCAGCTCAGCGCTAACTGGCTTTATTGCTTCTGTTGCTTGTAAAGTTAACTAGCAGACTTTGTGTCTTACCTACTGACGCTAACTAAACTTGGTTGCCGGGATCTTAGGCAGGCTCTTGCATCGCTGCTGTAAGAAAGCGAGTCGGGTAGTGTTACACGGTCGGGGGGATAATCCCGGGGATATCCAGTTACAGGAAGTGACCGGAGGAGAGGTGTGACTGTACCACTAAAAGATTCAGTGCCAATACACACTACCAGGAAGAAGGGACAGCTCTGCCTGCCAAAACCCACATACAACAACCTGTCACGATCGTATTTCCAACAACAAAACACATCTGCTAACAGTAGGTCAACATAAACAACAGTTAGTTTACTTATAAATTGCTTCTAAATTGTTCCAGTCTGTTTGTTGCCCAGCACAGACCTGTGGGTTTTTAATCCGTGCTGGAGGGAACCCTGCTGCCTTTCCAAAACTGCTGTGGATTTTTGGCAGGCGTTTCTTGCAAAAATCTAGTAAAAGGACAAAATAAGTCGTGATGTTTCATGATGTTCAGTTTTATTCCAACAACCATGTTTCTACAGTAGCCCAGAATGGACAAACCAAACACTGGTTCTAGATAGGGCCTCTCATTCCACAACCTGAGGGACAGTGAATTACCTACACACACACATTCATAAAATAAAAAGAGTATTTGTAGTTGTAACTTTTTGTATTTGTATTTTAACTGCAAGTCTACAATTTATTATTATTATTATTATTATTATTATTATCATCTTAACTTACCTATCAGTATATATTTGAATATCAGAATTCTTCTGTTTATGTATGTTTTTATTTTACACACTTTAGCAATGTTAACATGTGTTTCCTATGCCAATAAAGCCCAATTGAATTGAATTGAACTGAGAGAGAGAGGTGGTGAGAAAGAAGGGGGGAGGGGAGAAAGAAGCACAATGCAAATTCCACCTAGATTTTAAAATAATAATAATGTAATGGTAGTGGTAATATTAATAAAATAATAATAATAGGAATGATAGTGATAGGAATAATAATCATAATAATAAGACTAATAATAACAATGGTAGTAGCAGTTGTCGAGCAGGAACACAGGGGCAGCAGGTGGCCCACAACCACAGATCCAGACTCTGCAGCTCTGGAGGCAGAAATACCTGCTGAAAGCGACAGAAGGAGAGAGGAGAGAGACGAGAAAGCACAAAACGACAGGAGAAAGAGGATGTCGAGTTAGTAACATGCATTAATGGGATAAAAATGCATACAGATGGAGGGGGAGGGGAGGAGAGAGGAGCTCAGGCATCAGGCGACAGCTCCCGGCAGTCTAGGCCTATAACAGTATAACTAAGGGATGGTTCAGGACTCACCCAAGCCAGCTGTAACTATAAGCTTTATCAAAGAGGAAAGTCTTAAGCCTACTCCTAAATGTGGAGTTGGTGTCTGCCTCCTGAACTCAAACTGGGACCTGATTTCACAGGAGAGGAGCTTGATAACTGAAGGCTCTGGCTGGCATTCTACTTTTGGAGACTCTAGGAACCACAAGTAACCCTGCATTCTAGGAGCAGTGTTCAAATGGGGTACTAAGGTATTATGAGCTCTTTAAGATACGATGGTGTCTGACCATTAAGAGCTTTGTAGGTGAGAAGGATTTTAAATTCTATTCTGGATTTTACAGGGAGAGATGCTAATATTGGAGAAATATGATCTCTTTTCCTAGTTCTTGTCAGTACACATGACACAGCATCTCAAATGGAGAGTCTTAAGGGACTTATTCGGGCAGCCCGATAATAAGAAATTGCATTAATCCAGCCTAGAAGTAACAAATGCATGGAGTAGTTTTTCTGCATTATTTTGAGATAGATTGTGCCTGATTTTTGCAATGTTACGTAGGTGAAAGAAGGAAGTCCTTGAAGTTTGTTTCATGTGGGAGTTAAAGGATAAATCCTGATCAAAAATAACTCCAAGGATCACTCCCTGCGTTTTCCTCCTACCTCTCACTCAACAAAGGAACTCATGCAGCTAGGCCAGGTTCATCTCTCTCCTGCAGAGCGTTCCTGCATGATGAGTATGGGGAGATGCATGTATTGCGGTCAGCTTGGACATCTCCTGGTTTCCTGTCTCGTCTGGCCAAAAGATCAGGTTCATCATTAGCCATGGGGGTAGTGGTGAGTCAGATATCATCTTCAGCCCCACCATGTTCTCTCAGGCATCTGCAAGCCACTATCTGCCATAATAATTTTACTTTGCCTCTCCTTGCTCTCATTGACTGTGGTGCAGATGATATTTTTTGGGACAGAGAATTGGCTTTTGGCCATGGCCTTGGATGGTAGGCTCCTGCTTGGGTTACCCATCGTACTGTTCCTGTATCACTGGTTATGTCTGGTAATCACAGAGAGACAGTTCATCTGCATATAATCTTTCTCCTGATGCCCTGCTTGTTTTAGGTCACACTTGGACGAAAATAATGTAAGCCACATATCGATTGGTCTGTAGGCAAAATCATCAGCTGGAGTTGTTTCTGTCTACCTGCTTTCAATCTGCGCTGCCACCAACAGAGGGTTCTGATACTCCAGTTTCCGAAGCCCCTGACTTGTCTTCCATATCTACCATGACATGGATGAAGTATTCGACAAAGACTTGGCTCTTTCCTTACCCCCTCATCGTCCATACAATGGCACCATAGATCTTCCTGGTTCCATTCTTCCCTCTAGCAGACTGTATAACCTGTCTTGCCCTGAAAGAGGCCATGGAGACGTGCATCAACAAGTCTTTGGCTGCAGGCATCATCCGCCCTTCCTCCTCTCCTGTGAGCGCTGGTTTCTTTTTTGTGGCTAAAAAGGATCACTCCCTGCGTCCCTGCATCGACTATCACGATCAAGAATAAGTACCCCCTTCCTCTAATCAATTGCATCTTTTAACACACCCCGACCAACCGTTTTTTGTTTTTTTTTTTGTTTACTGAAAAAGACATATTCATTTTTTCATCAGATTTTCCATGTCTGCCAGGTTCTCCAGAGGCTGTTGGAAAACAAGGCTCTTGTGTAGGCCAAAAAATGCGAGTTCCATGCCAGTTCTGTGACATTCCCGGGATATAATTTAGAGCGGGCGGGTGAGGACAGAACCAAACCTTCCACACGTAAGCAACTCGAGCGGTTTTTCGGTTTCGCCAATATTTATCGCTATATCCACAACTACAGCAGGGTGGCAGCCACTTTAACCAGACTCACATCCTCCTCCATTCCACTTGCCTGGACCCCTGCAGCAAAGCTTGCTTTCACTAAACTCAAGAGCTTGCTCACCTCTGCCCCTGTCCTGATTTAACCTGATCACTCTCTGCAGTTTATTGTGGAGGTGGATGCTTCAGACACGGGGGTTGTGGCGGTCCTTTCCCAGCACTGAGGTCCTGACCGTAAGCTTCATCCCTGCGCCTTTTTCTCCTGTAGTCTCTACCCAGCTGAGCATAATTACGACGTTGGGAACAGAACTCCTCACAGTCAAGCTGGCCTTGGAGGAATGGAGGCACTGGTTGGAGGGGTCAGACCTTTTGTGGTATAGACCGATCACACAAATATGTCTTATATTCAATCTGCCAAAAGACTCAACTCCCGACAAGCCCACTAGGCCTTGTTTTTTGGTTGCTTTAACCACTTTCACAAACTGGTCAATATGTTGCTGAGGACTCACCCTCTAACCCAGACACCATCCTCCCTTCTTCCTGCATCATAGCTGCAGTCAACTGGGAGATTGAATCCGCAGTGAGAGAGGTGCAGAAGACACAGCCTGACCCAGGTAATGGCCCACCTAACTGCCTGTTTGTTCCAGATTCTGTGCGTGCCCAGGTTCTCCAGTGGGTCCACACCTCTAGATTTGCCTGCCACCTGGGTGTTAGCACCTTGTCACTCCTCAGATGAAATTTTTGGTGGCCCACCATGGAGGCTGACACCCATGGTGTCGTGGCTGCCTGTACCATCTGCACTCGAGGGAAGTCTTCTCATCATCCTCCTGCTGGTATGTTACGTCCTCTGCCAGTTCCATGTTGCCCCTGGTCCCACATTGACCTGGATTTTGTTATCTGTTTGCCTGCACCACAAGGTAACACTGTCATACCATGTCGACCATCTTTCTAAAGCAGTTCACTTTGTGGCTCTCCCCAAACTTCCCACAGACCGTCAAACTGCTGATGTCCCGGTACACCAAGTTTTCCGTCTTCATGGCATTCCCCTCGACATTGTCTCTGACCGGGGTCCCCAGTTCATCTCCCAGGTATGGACGGCTTTTTGTCAAGCTCTTGGTGCTAATGTGAGTCGCTCGTCTGGTTTCCATCCACAGACTAATGGCCAAACTGAAAGCAAACCTCAAGACCTCAAGGCTATTCTGCGTAACAGCCACTAATCCCACCTCCTGGAGTTCCCATCTTACCTGGGTGGAACACCCGTAACTTGCTGACTCTGGTCCTTTGGCTGCTGGATGTGGGCCGCTGTGGAAGAGGACTCCAGTACCTGGTGCACTGAGAGGGCTGCAGTCCTGCACCCCTCGATCCTTCATCATGGATTCCCAACTCATCAAAGACTTCCATCAGTCCCATCCTTACAAGCCTGAGGCTCCCATTGAGGGGGGAGGGTACTGTCATGGTCTGTGTGAGTCCTGTGCTGCTCTGCTGAGGATCCTAGACACCTGTCCACACATGTTTTCCATCCACCAATCAAGACCCTGCAGTATATCTACCCGGCTCCTCACTCCAGTCTTGCCAGATCATTCGTTATAGCGTCTCAGCCTCAACCAAATTCTTTCCTTGTGTTTTTTTTCTAACTTCCAGACTAATTTTATGATTTCCTGTGCTCAGGTTCACTTCTTGGCTCTGACTCCTGCATTCTGAATGGCTCGTTGCCTCAGCAAATAATTACCTACCCCTGGACCCGATCTAGCCTTCTGCCTCTGCTCTGCCAACCTGCCCCGCTGGACATTCAGCCAGTTCCCGGAACTGCTCAGCCTCTCGTCTCTGTTCTACAGATCTGCCCCGCTGCCCACCCAGTTTATCATCTCATCTGATTTGTCAAATAAACTGAGAACTTTCACCACACTAACCTCTTGAGTCTTGCTTTTGGGCCCAGATTCCTCTGCATATCATAACATGTTCTGTTACTTCAGGGCTGCATTCTCTGAAGCCAGCCACAGGAACATTTCTGACATTCAGGTTGACATTTATAACCTGCCATTCATTTGTCCTTTCAAAATTTCCCATTAAAATGTATGAGAGGTGTCACGTATTGCTCGCAGCAATGCTACGTGCTAGAGGGTCCGGACAAAGATGGGCGTGGCCTGGCAACAACATACTAAAAAAGCAGAGCACTGGCATGAAAAAAATCTCACTAATCTTTCACAGAGGTTCTAAGATTCGTCATGTCTCACGTCATCCTCACTTGATTGTTCAAATATACCAGATTTTTTTCTAGATGCTGCAGAGGGGATTTGGTCATGTGGGCTTGTTCTAGGCGCTACCCACACTGTGTGTGCAAAATGTGGGATCTCTGAAATGTTTCTAAGAGAAAATACAAATATTTTAAATATGAATAAAAAAACATTAGGGAACCTGGTGACCTCTTGACCTTTATGCAGGGTTTTAGACACCTTAACATGAACTCAGGACAACCAATTTTTTGTCAGCTCATCACTGCAACACCAACTTTCAGTGGGAGAAGGCTGCAACTTTCTAGCTCCATGATAAAATATAAAATTTAAGTGGATTAACCCAAATGTCAAAATTGACTCAAGGGACAACTTGCAACCTTTTGACCTTTTGTGTAGGTTTTTAGGCACGTTAACATGCACCCAGAACCACCAAATTCATGTCAGATCTTCACTGCGCAATGGGAAAAGGTTGCAAGTTTCTAGTTTGAGTATAAAGGGTCAAGATTCAGTGAAATGAACTCAATAAGCCCTTTTGAGGCCTCAGATTCCCTTAGGTCTGGGTCCATTCGGGAACATTTTTGATGTTTCGGATGAACAGTGGGGGTGTTCCCAAATGTCAAGAATGTTCCTGTTTGTCATGATATTCGGGAATCCCATCCAGGCCATTCAAAGGTGTGCCAAATGTCAAGTTTCAGGGGTCAATTCCTTACATTCTGACATTTGGCACACCTTTGAATGCAGTGGTCCGGGTTGCCATTTGAACAACTGCCATGTCAAAAACGTTTCTGGGCATCAGTGGGTGGGGGTGGGCATCGCACTCTGGTTGAAAATGTGAAATTCAGCCTGTGCAGGAAGGGGGCTGGTGGTTAAGTCCTAAAATAATGACTTGTAATAGAGATATTGTTATGAAATTAACATATTTTACACAATTGCCTGACTATACAATACAATACAATACCTACCATAGTACCAACTCTGAAGAATGTTCTGGAAAGAAGATAACCAAAGGGCCGACAGAGTCAGCACTCGATTTGCTAAAAGAATGTCCTGGGACAAGGTGATTGGTGCAACTTTGAAGTCAATTATGCCATTTAAAATATGCTGTTAAAATATGACCATATAATGGATGGGATGTCCCCATTTGTCAATAATTATTATATATGGACATTAATAACAGTAATATCAGTGACTGGAATGTCAAAAACGTCACCATTCGTCAATATTTATTACATATGTACATTAATAACAATAATATCCCGTTTCTCACCTCTGTTTCCCAAATGTCATAAAGGAAATTGTATGAAAGCACCCCCCTTGGATTTGACACGCTGGCTCTCTCCCATAGTTTTGTGCTTTCTCGTCTCTCTCCTATCTCCTGTCGCTTTCAGCAGGTATTTCTACCTCCGGAGCTGCAGAGACTGGATATTTTGGTTGTGTGCCACTTGCTGCCCCTGTGTTCCTGATCGACAACTGCTACTACAGTTGTTGTTGTTGGCCTTGTTACTATTATTGTCATTATTATTCCTATTAACAGTCGGAATTTGGCTTTAAGTCAAACATAGTCTAGCCAAGTTCAGCCTTTTAGTTTAATGTCCCATCTGACATTTATTTTCATGCAAGTACATGCTTCCAGTGAGATCAGGCTGCTCAGCATCTCAACTCAACTTTCTCTGGTTCCCCTTTACCTATAGATATAACATAGGCGCCTAAAATGAATGAAAATAATTAATTCAATAAACTGCAACTGTTTGAACACCGGCCTTTATATATGTTCTGTGTGTGTGTGTGTAGCACGAAGGGGCTACAACTTTAATTTCATTGTGCAGCTCTGTGTTGTAGAATGACAAATAAACCTACCTTGATGTTTCTTCTGTCTTTGAATTTGCTGCTACTTAGCTAGAATTGCTCCTCTTTGGGTTTGCGGAAAGTCAAAGTCAAGCTTCCAGTCACCCATGTTAAAACGCCCAGTTGCAAATATTCAGTTTGCAAAAATTATTCAGTTTCTTAATCTTACTCTTTATCAAGTTTAGTCTGAAGTTTTCAAATGCATAACTCAAGGTTGAGTGGAGCAAGGGTCATGACCAATTCCTGGAGTTTTGGTATTAATATTTTGAATTTGTTGAAACAAATCACTGACAGAAGAATATCTAGGGCAGTGTAAAATGGAAATGGATCACATATTCTTTGTCATTTTGTACACTGTGATGGTTCTCTTGTCATGAATGCTTTTTTTTTTCATTAGCCAAGCAATGTTCTCCATTTTGACTGTTTTTATAGTTTCTTCTTTATTCTTTAAAAATATTCACTGTAAGAAGGTATTCAACAGTTTCAGCTTTTTTTCAGTTTTTAAGCTTAAGTTTCTTAATTATCAATTATGTGTATTTAATATTCTGTTTTTATCATTTAACATTTATTTATTATACTTATTTACAGCATGTTGATGTGCTTTAAAGGTTCCCCTAAAATGTTCTATTTCAGGGAGCTTCTACTGTCCTTATCGAAATACTATTGAATGTGCTTTTAGAATATATGCTACAGTGTCCTGCTATTTAACAAGTCAATTCTCAGTGAAGTTCAATTAACAGAAGTGAGAAACCATCAAAAACACCAAAGCTGTATCTCAGTTCCATACTACATAGTAAATCTAAGCAGGTTTTGAGTGTGTGGTGTGTGGAAAAGTGACAAAACGCATTTCACAAAGGAAATGGAGCAGCTACTGCTGGCTACAAATCATTAATTGAATTGTGAATTCTGGTGAAACAACTCCAGAAAGATCTTATATATTTGGAAAACATTTTACTTTCTCTTTGTGTGTCTCTTTGTTTAATTGATGTGCATCAGTGCATGTGCTGTATCATTTCCTGTGCAAAACGGTAATGTAGGTTGATTGGATATATAATAACTGTTCAATTTAAGTATACAGTGTAGTGAATATTTGAGTTTTGGTTTACTGGTAGCTATTGGTGATGCCACAGTTTACGACCATGTGACATCAATGTCCATGTTCTGCAGGTCTTCCATATTTACTGAAAATAGTAAAAAAAAAAAAAGAAAAATTCAACTTTCAAGCTTTGGGGTGGTATAACATTTTTAAAGACAAAATTCACAGCTCAGGGGTCTTGTTAGGAAATGTCCAGCCTCGGATTGAAGAAGTTACACACATTTTACTCTAGAAGCCTCCTCATAAAACCAATTTCCAGTCCACAAGAACCGCTGAGGATTTAAAAGCCTAGTTCAAGTACATTTCCACAGTAGGCTTTAAGAGATAGTGGTTGTGCTGTATTTGTGACAAAAAATAAATGCATTTGACTCGATAGATGGTTGGACAACTAAAGATCTTTAAAGGAAACTGCGAATGTTGAAGCTGGGGACAAATTAATTGAAAGATTGAAGAATATATTTGGAGTTGTTTTAGTAATTTGCTTTGCATTAGTAAATGGATTAACCAAGTATAATTTGAATGTCTTTTAAAACAATTTTGCAATTTGAATAAAAAATTAAACTATATTGATAATTTAATGACAAAATAATAAAAACAGAATTATCATTTAGCACGCTGAATGACACATTGACACACTACTTTTTATATTTTATTTTATATTGAGTTGATTTAATTATATTATATAATTATTTAATACTAAGGCTGATACCAATAATTCAGCAGTACTGATTTAGCACATAAAAAACATTCAGCATGCCAATCTGTACACACAGTAAATTAACTAGAAGATACAGTTTAAAACCACAATTGAACCTAAATGTAGCATTAAGCTCACCTTTGTCACGTATATGCCAGGCTCCACAATCACCCAGGCACAGCGCACTCCCTCACCTGAGTTCTAATCACACACCTGTTCCCAATCGCACACCTGAGCCCAATCTGCATCACATCACCACCGGTATAAAGACACCCAACTCACCTCAGTCAGTTATCCGGTCTCATTTATACAAGGACTAACTTTCCTACAGAACAAGACTTCGTTTGGACTCCAATCTGGAGTGTTCCTGTCTCCTGACCCATGTTCCCTTCACGCCAGTGTGTGAGATTCCAGCTCCCGAACTCCAATCCCAGCCTCCCAAAGGACGGGCACTCCTGTGTGCCATATACTATCATCCAATGTTTGCCTCATTGCTGTGTCGTGAATAAACTATCTCTGTCTCCACCTCGGTGTCTCCAGCCTGTCTGTCCATAACAGAAGACCGGACCACCAAAGGCCGACCAGCACGAGTGCCCCGGATCTGTTCCAGAGGCCAGCGGATCTCCCGATCCAACACGCCAGCGCTTCGCTGCCAGCCTCTCCACCAGCCTCCACTTCCGCATCCGCCGGCATCACTCCACCGCCCATGGGGTACATCAGTTCTGCGCTGCCTCCACAGCCCTTCTCTGGCTCGGCAGAGGAGTGCAACAGCTTCATCCGTCAGTGTACTCTGGTCCTGGAGATGCAGCCTTACCTATACCCAACCGAGCGGTCCAAAGTAGCGTTTATCATCTCGCAGCTCCAGGAGCGTGTGCTACAATGGGCCGAGACAATCTGGTCCCAGAACAGGCCAGTGATCCAATCCCTGTCTGCCTTTCTGTCCCACTTCAAGGAGGTGTTCGGAAGACCAGCGGGTGACTCCTCCACAGGGGAACGCCTCTACCACCTCAGGCAGGGTTCCCACTCTGTGAAGGACTACGCCTTGGAGTTCAGAACCCTCGCCGCAGCTAGTGGGTGGAACAAGCAGTGCCTGATCACCACCTACCGTCAGGGATTGGATCCCCGGGTAAGACTGCATCTCGCCGCATACGAGGACATCGGCCTCGATCAATTCATCCAGCTATCGATTTGAGTCGCCACCCATATGCAGGCGTGTTTGGCAGAACACCAGGATCAGCAGTCACCCGTGTCCGTCCTTCGCCAGCCAGAGACTCATCGCCCTCCAAAACCAGCACAAGAACCCATGCAGCTGGAAAGTCACCGGTTGACCCCCGTGGAACAGCAGAGATGGCTGTCCCAGGGATTGTTCCTATACTGTGGAGCTGCTGGGCATGTCATTCCTTCCTGTCCCGTCCGTCCTCTCCGGTCCATGGTAGGTGTCATTATTCCATCCATAAAGAATAGGAAACCCCTATCCACCGTGATAACTCTCATTACTCCAACAGTATCCACCCCAGTACAAGCCCTCATCGACTCCGGGTCCGTAAGCAACTTCATCTCCGGTGCCCTCTGCCGTTAGCGCCACCTCAAGACCACATCCATGCCTTCCATCTACCAGTTTCATGCCGTGACCGGCAGACCTCTCAGCCGTGCCCGGGTTATGACCGCTGCAGGCCCAGTTACCATCCAAATAGGGGTACTGCATGAGGAACAACAACACCTGCTGGTTCTGGAGGGCTCGACCGTGGAGGTAATCTTGGGATGCCCCTGGCTCGAACAACATAATCCCATAAGACGGTGTAGTCCCTCATTCGTCCAGGAGTGTTCTATCGTAGAAAAGGTTTCAGTCGTAGTCATCTGGACACTGTTTT
Organism: Siniperca chuatsi; assembly: GCF_020085105.1. Taxonomy (NCBI): domain Eukaryota; kingdom Metazoa; phylum Chordata; class Actinopteri; order Centrarchiformes; family Sinipercidae; genus Siniperca; species Siniperca chuatsi. The sequence goes on from NC_058054.1 coordinate 26,224,936, forward strand.
CAGAATCAAGACGTTTCGGCTCCCATCCGGAAGTCATTCTCAATTGTGAAAAAATGGGACGGGAACTAGAAATTTAAGGTACTCTGTGTTACTACTACTCTGTGATCACCTACCTCATCACTGTTAAGTACCTGATTAGCATATGATTGGCGTGACCAAGGTGCTAATACACTGTGATAGACTTTGGGCAGATTGAATCTCAGACCACTATTTCGAAATGGTGGTCTGGTAACAGTGATGAGGTAGGTGCAGCCAGAAAACAATAGGCCTGATTACTGATTACTGAGCCATCATGGAAACAATTAGGTCAGTTTCAGGTGAAACTAGCTAATCAACAGATACTCAGGTAGATTCCTTCCTGAGGGCAGGGCTTATGTAACACAGAGTAGCTTAAATTTATAGTTCCCGTCCCATTTTTTCACAATTGAGAATGACTTCCGGATGGGAGCCGAAACGTCTTGATTCTGAAAACAGTGTCCAGATGATTACGACTGAAACCTTTTCTACAACATAATCCCATCATCTCCTGGAGCACTGGCGAGGTGCTGAAATGGGGCAATTCCTGTTACCCAGACTGTTTCCTTCGCCTACCTTCACCGTCTCCGCCTCACCTGAAAGCTCTCACTGTATGCGCCACCTCCATCGAGAGTCCGCGAGAGAAACAGTCTGTGGAAATACCACCGTGCTACGCAGCCTCCCGTGATGTGTTTTGCCCCCAGTGAGCGGCCAGATAGCCACCACACAGACCTTGGGACTGTGCCATAGATCTCCTGGGTGAACCAGTGCCCCGAGGAAAGATCTACCCTCTGTCCATCCCTGAACAAAAGGCCATGGAGGAGTACATTGAGGAGGCCTTAGCCCAGGGCTATATGCGACCCTCTACTTCTCCTGCTGCATCCAGCTTCTTCTTTGTGACTAAGAAGGACGGAGGCTTGCGGCCTTGTGTGGATTATCAAGGACTCAACCGTATCACTGTAAAATTCTGTTATCCTCTTCCCCTCATCCCAGCAGTCTTGGAACAGCTCCGTGGTACCACTATCTTTACCAAGCTGAACCTCCGCAGTGCATACAATCTCATCTGGATATGTGAGGGGGACGAGTGGAAGACAACCTTTGTGACGCCAACGGGCCATTACGAGTACCTCATCATGCCATATGGTCTGGCCAATGCCCCCTCCTTATTCCAGCACTTCATCCACGAGGTGCTCTGGGAGTTTCTCCATAAGTCTGTGCTAGTCTACATCGATGACATCTTGATCCACTCCTGGAGCCTCGCCATCACGTTGCGGAGGTCTTGCAACATCTGAGGGAGTTCCAGCTCTTCCTCAAAGCAGAGAAGTGGACCTTCCACCAACCCTCAGTGCAGTTTTTGGGATACAACATCAGTAACAGTGGCATTCAGATGGATGAGGGGAAGGTGGACGCCATCCAGACCTGGCCCACACCGACCACCATCAAAGAACTCCAAAGATTCCTTGGTTTCTCCAACTTCTATCGACGCTTCATACAAAATTACAGTACCATCGTTCATCCATTGATATGCCTACTCCGCAATAAGCCCAAGTCTCTGTCCTGGTTGCACGCCGCCAATGATGCCTTCAATAGGTTGAAAGAGGCATTCACTAGCCTGGCTCATCCCGTTCCCGAGTTACCATTTGGTAGGAGTGGAAGTGGTGTTATTCCAGCAGCAATGCACCCCAACCAAACTCCACCTATGCGCTTTCTTCTCACTCAGCCCGGTGGAGAAAAATTATGACATCGGGAACCGCGAACTCCTCGCCATCAAACTAGCCCTAGAGGAGTGGAGGCATTGGCTGGAGGGTGCCAAACATCCCTTCACTGTACTCACCGACCATAAGAACTTGGAATACCTTCGAGACGCCAAAAGATTAAACCCCCATCAGGCTCGCTGGGCCCTCTTTTTCACACGCTTTGACTTCAACATCTCCTATCGCCTCGGTTCCCGGAACGTGAAGGCAGACACATTGTCCCAGTTGTACGCTTCAGAAGACTCCAACAAAGAACCCGAACCCATCCTTCCAAAACAGTTAATCGTGAACCCCATTCAGTGGTTCGAGACATCCATGCCTCCCTCCAATGCCTCCACCCAAACTGCACCGGGCTGCCCCCCAGGTCTACAATATATCCCTAGAAGACAACGCACCCCACTAATCCACTCATCCCACACATCTCTGGGCACTGATCATCCAGGGGCCAATGAAACCCTCTCGCTGCTACGAGAATGCTTGTGGTGGCCTAATATGGAAAGGGATGTGAGGAGGTACGTACAGGGATGTCAGGAATGCGCCATGTCGAAGACCCCACACCACCTTCCATCCGGCAAGCTATGCCTGCTGCCCGTTCCCAATTGACCCTGGTCACACCTAGGAGTGGATTTCATCACCGATCTGCCCCCTTCCGACAATAACACCTGCATCCTGGTAGTCGTGGATAGGTTCTCCAAGGCATGTCGACTAATTCCTCTCAGAGGACTACCCACAGCTCTGGAGACTGCGGAACTGATGTTTAATCACATCTTCCGATATTACGGCATCCCCGAAGACATCGCATGCGACCGAGGACCCCAGTTCATCTCATGGGTATGGAAAGCATTTTTCTCCCTCCTAGGTGTCTCCGTCAGCCTCTCTTCCGGTTACCATCCTCAGACGAATGGGCAGACAGAGAGAAAGATCCAAGACATCAGGCGCTTCCCTCATACCTTCTGCCATAGCCACCAGGACTCTTGGAACTAGTTCCTGGGTTGGGCCGAGTATGCCCAGAACTCACTCCGCCAACCTGCCACTGGACTCACTCCCTTCCAGTGCATGCTCGGCTACCAATCCCCTCTCTTCCTGTGGTCGGGAGAACCGTCAGAGGTCCCTGCAGTCGACTACTGGTTCCGAGAGAGTGAGAGGGTCTGGGACGCAGCCCATCACCAGCTGCAAAGAGCGCTCTGCAGACGCAGGCTGACAGCCAACCAGAGATCGGCTGTCGGTCAGAAGGTCTGACTGTCGACCCGAGACATCAGGATGCGCCTGCCCTGCAGAAAACTCAGTCCCAGGTACATCGGTCCCTTCACCATCACCAAGAACATCAACCTAGTCACGTATCAACTCCAATTGCCACCACAATACAAGATTCACCCCACATTTCATGTATCACTCCTCAAACCTCACCACCCTTCTATCCTGTTTCCACAGAGCCTGGCGTAGCAGCAGCCTAAAAGCCTGTGCTGACCACCCGGCCCCATTCTTCATGCAGATCTTCAATAGATCACTGGAGCTGTGTGAAGTTCCCTCATGCTTCAAACGGTCAACAATCATCCTGGTCCCCAAGAAAACCTCTCTCACAGGATTAAATGACTACAGCCCGATCACCCTTTGTGGTCATGAAATCCTACTAAAGACTGAGGCTGGGAAAACTCACATCCAGCATCAGCACCCCCAGGGGTATGTGCTCTCCCAACTGCTGTTCTCCCTCTATACCAATGACTGCACCTCAGGAGACCCATCTGTTAAACTCCTGAAGTTTACAAACGACACGGTCGTCGGCCTCATCTGGGAAGGTGACAAGTCTGCATAGAGATGGGAGGTTGAACAGCTTGGTGCAGTCAGAACAACCTGGAGCTTAACATGTTCAAAACTGTAGAGATGACAGTGGACTCCACAATCTCCCAGGACCAAAAGTGGGCGTCCAACATTGACACAACTAACAAAAAGGCCCAGCCATGCTCTGCACATGCTCTGCTTCAACCTGCCTCAGGAGCTGCTGATCCAGTTCTACAATGCAATAATCCAGTCTGTTATTGTGGACCCCAACATCAAGTTCACACAAGAGGATGCCAAAAGAGAACCGCCTGGCCTTTCTTGATTGTTCTACACTCATTGGAGAGGACGGAAAGCTCCAGATAGAACTGTACAGGAAACCAACACATACGGATCAATACTTGCTCTTTGACTCACACCATCCATTACAGCACAAGCTGGGTGTATTCCGGACATTACAACATAGATGTTACGGTGTTTGGTTATGGAATATAGATGTGGGGATTGATCTGTCGGATCAGCCACTTATACTTCAACTCACGACTCCCTATGAGTGTGTGGGGGTGTGTTGGTGTGTGTGGCTCTCAAAGAAAAGTGACACAACATTCACCCACAAGATTTTGTTGGACTACTTTTACCTGAGGTAATTTTACTGAATATTTCAGAGAAGCTAAAAGAGTCTTGAATTTTACAGGGCATGATCTATCTTTAAAAATGGTTTAGATAGGAACAAAATTTTACATATAAAAGTTACCCCACCCAGTTAAAGGAATCAAATATTTTTGGAAATCTTGTTGGTCAGAGGAGAAGATCAATATCAGTTTTATTTATGTTTCCGCTACACAAATCCTGTAAATCCACAGCATGTTTATCCTAGCTTAACACAGACTGGAATTAGGGGTGACACAGTTAACTCCATCAAAAGTGAAAAAATACACCTTCCAACTTCAAAGACTTATTAAACCTCTACATCCATAGCACCCCAGAGCGCCTGTTCTATATTTCACTATAGCACCCGGGAGCAGCCATCATTTTAATACCATTCCCAGTGTATCAAAACACAGAAAGTCCTGAGCTTTGTATTGTAAATACTTTAAGTTGTCATCAATACCCGGAACCGGAAATGTACATCGGAACGTTGAGATCTCTGATTTTTTTTTTTTGGCAGATTTCCACCCGGTTTCCACAAAAAAATAGCATCCCCATATTTACAATCCTATGGATGCCGTAAGACTGTTGTGATGGAGATCCTGACACACCAAGTATTGTGGAAAGCGACACTGACAATGTGAGTTTCAAAATTCTTGCTCGAAATCACATCACATAATCACCGTCAGTAAGCAGTGGGACCTACCTGGTTCTCACTGCCGGAGACGCAGCCCAGAAAAAAAAGATCAATTGTACGTTTCTGCAAATAACAGATACGTGCAATCTGTACATTTTAATATATCTAATATCTATCTTATCAGCATTTGCACAATACATATCATAGAGATGTAGTTAAGATGACGTCTTTAAGAGCTGATTTTCTTACTTGAAGGTGGAGGGGTTGGGTGGTGTTGAGATCAGCAGTCAGAGGGCATTTTGAGACCACAATTTGCAGCCACTTTTTGACAAAACCGGGTGTTTTTACTGACAAAACTGTATGTTACTTAGCGAGGTGTCAGGACATTTGCGGCCGTTTTTATGGCGACAACACTGGGTATTTTAGCCCAAATCATGATTTTTTTCCTAATCCTAACCAAGTGGTTTTTGTGCCTAAACTCTACCAGGCCAACCACAGTGTTTGAAATGTAGAGATTAAATGTTTTTGCACGTATCTGTGGTTTCCTAGTAAGAATATTTTCCAGAGATAACCATTTAAATTGAAGTGTATAAGTCATTTTCATACAGTGATAACACATATTGGTATTGTTTCTGGAGTTGAAAATCTATTAAAACTTAACCTTCCTCACAAGCGTTGTTAAGTAAGTAATATTTTTACATTCTGGCAGGGTAATTACTATTGGTGGGCAAAAAGAACAAAATAAGATAGCTAGCCTGATGATAATCACTGAATTTGTCATAACGTTGCCTTGGTACCTGTGTCGAACTGAAATGTAGAATAAAATTAGTTTAGCGTTAGCTGTACATTACTTAATAAAATAATATTAGTGGTTGGTTGAACTGAGAATGATGTGCTGTATTAATTAACGTTAAGGTTATAACAATAGGGTAATTTGAGAGCCCTATCTGTAACATGAAACTTGTATTCTTTTTTTCACATATCCCAAACATAAAAAGTGAAAACATTAGCATTGTTGGAAGTATTAATTTAGGCCATTTCCACACTAATGTGGAGAAATGTGAAAACACATCTTTATTTCTCCATTTTACTCTTCCTTCAACATTAAAACGACGTTTTTCAAAAGCGCTCTCACAAGTAGATAACGTCAAATTTAATAAAGCCAGGGTTTGGCACTGTAGTATCACGTAGCCAGCAAATACGGGGAAACGCAGGATTTCTTCAGTGTTGTAAAGTGTTTTTGATGAAATGTTGAATCAGTTCACTATTAACCTACTGTACGTACTGTAGTGGCAATTTCTTCGGAATAAAGAAACACTCAAGGCAATCACTTGTCTTTCTGTAGGTTTACTTCAAGCGTCTGCAGACTGACTCACAGCAGCAAAAACATACAGTACATCAGTATAATCTGCTCTGAATGAGTACAGAGGAAAAAGAGCATCAGTTATTTATCCAGTCTTCAGGGTCAGGCTCCTCAACCCGGGGAGAAGAGTGTCCCTGAAGTCTGGACATAACAGTCACTAGGATGTTTTGTATTTCTATGTCTTCATTATCAGTGTACTGTTCTCATCTCGCACACCAAACAATCATACACAAATGAAGTATTGACGCCAAACAATTATAATAACATCTATATGTTATTATATCAGAGAGTCTGTTTGTTCTTGCCATTACAATTCCTCCCTTTTTAGCATAAAATCATCTTAAAATAAATGCTAATCAAAATAATTAAGAACAAATGTTAGGTAGGAAAGGAAAAATCAAATAACCAGACAAGTGGGGAAAACCTCAGGTGTCAGAGGAAGAACCTTCAATTCAGTAGCCTGTCATTAGCAGTCAAGTAAATAGAAATGAACTAAAAAATTTAATGACAGACTAAACCAAAGAACTAAGTTATAAACAATAAGCATGCGTGAATCAACAAAACAACAGAACTATTATTATTATTATAACTGTAACCACACCAGGTAAACAGCTCTAGCAGTAATATATGAGCATGCATGAGCATTTTATTCTAAATTCGCATCATACTTCAAAATCCAGTGTGGTTACATGCAATTTTATTCTCCTCAAATCATCTCATTGTCAAACGGTGGAATCCATTCAACAGAGCTGAATGTTTCTATTGGCATATTCATATACTGACCCATAGATGATTTAATTGCTGTAACAATCATTGATCTGAAGCAGGGAATTACACAGCAGGTCAAAAGGAGGAAGAGCACAATAACTAGGAGCACGGGTGCCAACATTTTCATCAACACATTCTTCCATCCTCCCATGGTCAGCCATGACCACATATCCCATCCTCTCACACTCTGGGAGTCTAGGCTTTTCTTCTCATGCAGTAGGTCGTTCAGGTGGGAAACAACATGAGTCATATTGTCAGTGATGTCTGGAACATAGGTGCAGCAATCAGTCCCATAATATGACAAACTCCTCCTTGACTAGCCAGCATCAAGTCCAAAACCATTCTGTTCTGCAGGGCCACGTTTTTGATCCCCTGCATGGTAGGAGTGAGAGTGGAAAACCCTACCTCTACCAGTGCCGTCAAGTTCTCAAGATCTATGGCCAGGTGATCTGTCTTGTGTGCATTATTCACAGTCCCCCACCAAGGGAGGATGCCACTGATTCCTTTCTCCCCTGGTGACACTCTCGTAGTGGATCGCCATGCTCCACACGTGCTCTCTTAGGGATCCAAATCCATCCTCCGTAGTCATCAGGACGATGGGATTGTCGCTTCCTGGGTGGTGTAAGCTGGTGGTGTCAGATTCAGCTGAGCGATGTATGGCTGAGGTCCCCTGCATTTGCTTTGGGCTCCCTTGTTCCACTCGATGCCACATGTTGTAGTGACAATCTGTTTGCATGCTGAAGTCTCTGGGAAGTGATCTCTAGATGTGTAGCACTGTCTGGTGAATCCAACCATACCGGCCTGGGATGTTGGATTGGTAGTCATGATGGGCCGATGAATCCCTTGCTGTTATTTGGCTCATGTTCCAAAACCTTGCTGTGGAGCCGTCGTAGTTGGTGATGCTGATGTTACATGTCTCTGGTTAGTCACTTTTCTGGGAGTAGTCAGTATAGTTGCATACCATGTGTTGTCTTCCAGCTGAGCTGGGATGTTGGGGAAGATGGATGGCACCTCCCTTTTGACCCCTCCTTCTTCTAGGGCTAGTTGTGTTTCGAATGTTTCCATTAGTGAGACTGATGACAGGACAATGATGACAACGAGCAGCACCCCGCCTCCGTGGCCTCTAAGTCCATCACCCCACCATCGCCATCTTTCTCTGGTCTCAAGTGTCATCTTATCAGTTGTGACACCTCTGCCTACCCCCTAATCGGTGCCTGTGATGTTGGTTCGGGAGGGTAGCGGTTCTAGGTGGTCCCAGTGGAATTTCTGTGCTCAGAGAAACTCCCCCACGGGACCGCAATTCCCCTCCAATAGCCCCTGAATGCTCAAGGGGAGGAAGGTTCGGTTCACTCACTGATCTTGATCTCACTTGTCTGGTGATTGGCTGCTGGCCCCGGCTCGGGTACTCATTTGCAGTGGGTGGCGTGGATCCACGTAGCTCTCTCTGCCACCTTTACAGCGGTTTCAGTGGTGCGCAAGATCTGGTAGGGACCATTCCACCCGCGAGCCCGCCAGTTCTTTCATCTGAAATCCTTCACCACGATCCAATCACCAGGCTCCAAGTCATGCACTTTCCTCTCTGCAGCCCTTGGAATGGCTTCCTTCACCTGTTTGTGAATATCAGAAAGCACAGAGGATAAGATTGCACAATAGCGTAGCATCTCATCCTCACATTGGCTGGTGTCAGGAAGTTGTCTTTTCACTGGCTCAATACCAGTGTTTAATGGTCTGCCAAATAGGGTTTCAAAAGGGCTGAGACCCCCCAGTCCCCCCAGGCCCCCCCCCGCTTCTTATCCTGGACCTCATGTACATCAGAACAATGGGCAGTGCTTTTGTCCAGGGCAGCCCTGTCTCATCACAACACTTAGCAAGCTTGTTTTTCAGAGGACTGTTCTCCCTCTCCACGGCTCCTGCGCTGGCTGGGTGATAAGCACAATGATGTTTTAAATCAATACCAAGATACTCTCCTACACTCTTCAATGCTGCGCTCATGAAAGGTGTACCGTTATCACTGGAGATCTTATCTGGAATATCCCAGCGTGGGACTATATCTCGTATAAGACTCCTTGCTATTACTGCTGAATCCTGTTTGGCCTCTACACATTTAGAGAACATGTCAACAATGACCAAACAATATTTCTTTCCCTCACTGGGTGTCAGCTCAATGAAATCCATCTGCATTTTTGGCAAAATTAAATTTTTGAGAAAAGTTCAAGCAATATGGTGTTGTATCTTAACCACCTGGCTGTTGAGAGATGTGATGTTTTCTGTTCAAGCAATATCATTGAGACAGCGTGCGGAACCAACAGTGTCAGATCAGCATAACCCACAATGTCACGTGAGGCTATAACAGCTTTCTCTGTAGCCGCCGAAGCCTTCAGACAATTTGGCAGCCCAGCTGCTACAAGGTCAAGCTTGCCGGAAAAATAGCCCACTGGTCTCAGCCTCCCCCCATGTTCTTGTAGTAGTACAAAAGTCATGAACCCACCCCTCTCGTCAACAGTCTGTGTGAAAGGTCTGTTACTGTCAGGGAGACCAAGAGTTGGGGGTGTCTGGAGGGCCAGCTTTAAGTCCACAAAAGCCTTCTCTGCTTCTGGTGTCCAGTGGACTTTGTCTTTTGCTGCAAGACCTTTCCCGTGAACAATATCTGCAAGGTGATTGAGCAGAGCTAGTGTGTCTTTTACACAAGCTTCTCTTGTTTTTGAGCAGATCATAAGATCATCTACATATTGTAGGAGCGCACTTCCTTCTGTCAGTTTTAACATTTCCTAATTGTTTTTTTTAATGCATCATTAAAGATTCCAGGACTCTCCGAATACCCTTGGACGAGTCTGGTGAATGTAAAACTCTTACCTTAAAAAGAGAACGCAAACCAATACTGGCTGTCAGGATCCACTGGGATGCTGAAAAAAGCATTAGCCAGGTTAACAACTGAAAACCACTTTGGTGGCACCTGTGAGAGTATTGTGTGTGGGTTGGGAACATTGGGTGCTCTTGCATGTACTGCTGCATTTACCGCCTGCAAGTCCTGCACGAATCTCCAATGTTGTTGCTCTCCGGCGTCCCGGAGTTTTCGTACGGGGAAAAAAGGTGTCCGGACCGGAGATTTTGCGCATGGAATAATCACTCCTGCTTTTAAAAGAGAATCAAACACCGGTTTAATACCGTCAACAGCTTCCTTCTTCAAAGGATATTGGTTCTGACACGGCCTGTATGAAGATTTTGGTGTGATTACTACAGGCTTAACATCTTTGATTAATCTTACATCATACTTGTGTTGTGCCCGCAAGCAGGATGGTACCTGATATAACTCAGGAATTTCTGAGACGTCTTTCACAAAAATGTTTTTGTCATGACTTATTTCATCATCTGATGTTACCAAACTGGCCATTAAAAACTCTGAACCTGGGATGAGCTCAATGCTTCTTAGCCCTGTTGCTATAGCTGAAAAGCTTTTCCGGAATACCTGAAGTTGGCTGTGAAAATCCACACCTGAGTTTGATGTCTTTACCCAACCAGCAGCTTCCTCACAACGTCTGGTCCAAGGGCCCAAGCATTCCCATATATCCTGCTTTGCTTTGACCAGGGGGACATGAGGATATGTGTTAGGGACCTGAAACAAAGCTTTAAAAAGTGGATCATTGAAAGCTACTGATCATTCCAGTACAACCAGGTCAGCTTTAGTGTTTTTCTCTCTTTGTCTTGCCTGAACCATGTGCCCTAACTCTTGTGGCGACTTGATGTCTATCCGTGTATAGTTGACTGGAAAGAGAGCTTTGACCTCGGTAATCAGAGTGTTATTTACAGAGCCAGCAGCTGTGTGAGGCAGCTTCCATTGAGAAGAGTACATCAGCTCCCTGCTACTGTGTTTAACATATTGTGATGCAGTGTCAGAAATTCTGGCCACAATGATGCCTTCCGGAGTGGAAATCAGAATAATTCCTAATCTTATCATATCTCTTCCGATAATGTTGATCGGGCATCGTTTAGATAACAAGAATGAATGTTTAAAGTGTTTCTCAATTTCTTCAATGCATGGCAATAGTGTGGTACACCTTTCCACCAGGGGTGTGAAACTCCTACTGTCCTCACAAATCTGCCGCTCATTTTTGGAAGGACTGCAAATTCTGACTCTCTGATGACAGAATCAGTTGCACCAGAATCCACAAGAAAAACAATATCTTTTCCAGCAACATTGATTTTGTGTTCAGGCATGCGTTTGTATGGATCATGTGTATATTCGGTGTATATCTCTGCTGGGGCTTTGTCATCAGTGGCTTGTGTGTGCTCAAGGTAAGAGATAGCCTCACTTATCAATGTCTGTGTTGTCTGTGTGTCATGTGTTCACATGCTCTTTTGTGTCAGTGTGGGTGCTCTTACGTAACTGATGTAAAGAATGCTCTGTCGTCTCCAATTCAGTGTTCAAGCCAGCTCCTTCCCAACCTGGCGTCGACACCCCTACTCGTGATTCTTGCCCAATGTCCCATTTTGCCACATTTGAAACAAGCGTCACTCCTTTCTCGTCCTCTTCCTCTTCCTCCACGTCCCCGTCGGCCTTGGTCTCAGCCTCTGTTCTGATCATACGCCCTCAGCTGCACCATCTGTAATCTGTCCGTCAGCTGTGTACTTTTCTTCCTTTGCTCATTTTTGAGGAATTTTTCTGCATGGATAGCGTGCCTCTCTATGGTCTCCAGGTTACCATACTCCCAGGTCAGCATATGTCCATGGTATGAAAATCAGTTGTGAGGTCCCATCTCCTGCTGCCCCCTCCATCATCGGTGCAATCACTTTTAAGGAGGTGCCGGAGTTTGATCTGGGCCGGAATTCTTTGTTGCTTCGAGTGCAATGAGGGCTGGAAGGGCGATTGGGGGTGTTTGGGCCACCCCAATGTGATTTGTAGGCCTCTTTGGGTGTTGGAGGTGCGGGAATGAATGATCCTTGTCCTCCTGTTGCCTCATCTGGGTATATTGAGGCCGCAGTTGGTGGTTGTGCCTCTGCTGGTGCTGCTGCTGTAGCTGCTGCTCATTGTTGAGGCTGACTTCCTTTGACGGGGGCCGAGTCCAGGTCCAGATCCAGCTTGGCACACTGTGGGACGGTAATTCTAAAGGTCTTGTACATCAGAATAGGTGATTTAATTTATTTTGTCTCATTAGTTAGGTTGAAGTTGTGTAGGTCTGTGCTGAAGTGACTGAACTGCATAGTCCCCTGAATCATAAAATTGCAAGTTGCACCACTCTTAACAGGTGCACTGGAGCCTGAATAGAGAACTTAATGAGCTTACTGAAATGGTGTGGGTGTATTACACATTTAGGGAACATGACTCTTTTGGAAAGTGTTTTTGATGAAATATTGATTTGTGTAAAAATAAAAATCGTACTTTTTTATTTGCTTCCAGCTTCATCCAAAACTTTGTAGGGAAGGTACATCGCAAAAAAACTGGTCTGTGCACCCTCCAGCGTCTCTGCACCCTCCAGGGCTTCCGAAGCCTCCATCGTCTGTGCACCCTCCAGTATCTGTGCACCCTCCAATGTCTCTGCACCCTCCAGGGCTTCCGCAGCCTCCATCGACTGTGCACCCTCCAGTGTCTCTGCACCCTCCAGGGCTTCCGCAGCCTCCCTAGTCTGTGCACCCTCCAGCGTCTGTGCACCCTCCAGTGTCTGTTAGTTATTATTATTCAGTTCAGAAAGTTATAAAATATTGTGCAAAATAACACATAGCTACAAGTGAGTGGGCAAATACATATAAAAACCCCATATGCCGCAGAGCCAGAAAATAATGGCATCTTGGCTTTGAATTTTTAACTAAACTATAAACATTCACCAAACATCACAAATTGAAATCTAATGTTGTAGGAGCATCAGTGTGTATTTTTCCTTGAAAAGGTGTCCAAGCTGAGTAACCTGGGAATTGTTTGTACCTGTATAGGGACAGCATTATCAATGTGATGTAAAAATAGATTTAATTCTGTTCTCTGAAGCTATTTGGTTACATTTACTTCATTTACATATACATATACATATAACATATACATTTATTTGACTAAATACCCTTCTGCTTGTCTGCATAATTTTTATAACATAGCAGGAAGAGTACAATTGTCATACATTGTAAATATTGACAATATTGACTTTGGCAATTTGTACACATTCATTATGTGCAGTGAATTTATTGTTATAGCCCACATGTAGGTAAAAAGCCAGTACATTCGATGATTGGGCTAGTAATGGAGATGTAGTTGATTTCCTGTTTTATTTTGAAATACTCTCCTTCCCTCATGTGTCTGGTAGTTTTGCTTCCTGTTGTTGATTGCTGTGATTGTTTTCACCATTGTCAATTAGTTTCACCTGTGTTTTGTTGTCGTCCCTCGCTGAGTGTATTTAAGTCTGTGTCTTTCCTTTGTTCAGTGTCAGATTGTCCTTGTACCTTGTGCTGAGTGGTTCAGCACTTTCCTTGTGTTTTGGACTACTGCGTTTGGATTTTACCTGTTTCCTCATGGACTCATTTTCCTGTTCGGACTTCTCTACTTGCTTTTTTTTATTATCTCTGACTACCCATGTTACCATTGTCCATTAATTTATTTATTTTGGGTCCTATGCATGCTTTGCTGCTCGACACACCATAACACTCTGAGACGGAAACTCAGAGTTTTTGGTTCCAGAACAGCTGATAGTCAGTTTAATTAACTCTGATCAAATCAATCAATGTGTCTCTGATATTACGGTTCATCATGGTAACAGGTAAATAAACTGTGCCTGTTTCTTTAAGCAAAGAGCCTGAGTCAGAGCGGGGAGCAGTGTCAATAAGTTAACAAAGTTTTATTCAGTGTTGTCCATTAATTCATCATTTACATCATCAATGACTTACATTTCCTTAATGGATGATAAAGTGGTGGAATCTGACTATTAGGCTGCAGCCTATATTACATCTTAAATATATGTTCAGCTTTAATATGACAAAACACAGGGGCCAGCAACTGAAGATGAAATATACAATGATCAAAGACATAGAGATTATAAGATCACAACCTGATCCAGTAATGTGTTTGGTGGTTTACACTTGAAAAAGTGTCGAGGTTAAAATACAGTAAATGGTAGACATCTATTTTACATCAACAGCATTCAGAGATTTATTTCAGCTACTTAAACAAATGTAAATTAAACAGTCACTGAAATGTTGTGAAAACATGTTCATACTACACACAGCCAATTTATAAAAAACAAAACGCTCTCTAACTACATTCTACAGCTGCACCACGATCATGCTCACTCAGAAATATTAACATAAAATCTCCAATATTATAAGAATGATGTTCCATCAATGGGACCAATCACATCATGAGTGATAGATAATTATTCCTAGTTTTCCTACATGTCTAAACTTTAATACCAGTTTTTTTGTTTTTCAATTTAAACTGAGATTACACTATGTGCAGTAAAGATTTTGGTGGAACTGCTCTAACAAATTGACAGGTGTCCTGTGTGCACAGTCAGTGTTATAAAAACAGAAGGACATGTAGAGGTTTTATTCTGAGCTGAGGGTGACTTGATGTTGTGTAATACTTGAATGTGAGGGCAAAAAACGCTGTTCTAAGAAATGACTGACAGCGCATAAAAGCGGTAACTAGAGAACAAACTAACCAGGATTTTGATTGTGACAGTAATCCTCTGCTAATTAATGTGCTTCTATATGCACTTTGATATGGACTGAATCAATGAGGAAATGAAACAGTGCGTCTGGCTCTGTAAGAGGGAGGAGACAGAGAAACTCAGTGTTTGTTGAAGAAAACCTGCCAGCGAGCAGGTTGGGTTCAGTTAGTTACCATGGTAACTGAGTCAAAGTTTGAGCTCTTTCTAGAACTAAAAGAACTTGATGAATAATTACCACCACTACACAAATAAATGTTTTAAAAATATATCAATTTAGTGTTGTGAAACTAGTTGCAGAACCTTTTTTTTTCATGTTTTTTTTTTTTTTTTTTTTAAATCAGGTTGTGATCTGTCAAATAGTTCTACTCTTCATTCTTTATGCAATTATGCAAATTCTGCGTTTGAAATGCTCATTGAACATGTTTGGCTTTAGCTAGGTCAGGTTTGGTTATCAGCAAAATATCACATTTTTGAATATTAATAAATTTAAATATTGAAATTATAAACATTAAAAGCTGTGTGGGTTAGTGGAGAAAGAAAAGGTAAAACACAATAGCTATCCCTTATGACACAGGAACCTGGCAGCGAACTTTCATTCAACAGCCGTGTTACTGAACTTGGGTCTGATGAAGCACAGTTATTGGCTTCCACAATGGCTACAAAACTAACAGCTAAATGGTCCAGTGACGTGGTACCAATACACAATGGAGCGTGTTAAGCATGAAAACACAAAGCAGAAATGGGACACGGCAGTCTGTTACTTTCCACAATAATGCAAAACACAATTCACAACAAATTAAACTTAGATGGAATAAAAACAGTTATAAAATCTATCTCTCTAGCTCTCTATCGCTCTTGATAACGTTTTAATGCGTCAGTCCGTTGGGATTATCTGTCGAAGTCCCCTCAGGCTCAGATGCTGACGTGGCTGGGGTCCGCTGTGTCGGCGGTTTCAATGGCGAAACTGTTCCTTCGAGTGGCAGTGGAGTGAAGCAGCAGTTGACTTTAGTGGGGTTCAGCGGTTATCGTCTCTATGAAGAAAAACAGTAAAAACAAAAGTTTGTTGCTGGTCCAGCGTCCAAGACTTCACCTAGGGAGTTAAAGTTCACGTGATGTGTCCCCTGAAGCAACCGAAGTTACAGTGGAAAGACAGGGTTTTACCGGTGTGCTGTGAGATTATAGGCATGATGACGTCATCGGGGGTTCCTGCGTTCCGGTGATGGCTTGTCCAGTAGGAATCCAGGGTTTGGATTCAAGCTTAAATCTTACACACAGGTGTGACTTAACCGACCTGAGGGGATTTGGCGCTATTTCTACTAGTTCAGGCTTTTTGTTCACATGCAGGCCTTTGTTTTTTGTTCTCCACACATGGTGAGGCCCAACAATGTAGAACATCATATTATTCTTCAAAGACGGTGTAGAGCCGAAATGTCTTGATTCTGAAAACAGTGTCCAGATGACTGACTGAAACCATTATTCTTCAAAGTAAATATTTTCTTCGTTTTTTTTAGGAGGGGGGGGGGGGGGTCATATGAAAGCCAGAATGCCCTCGGAGGGTCATACAGAAAGAAGTGAGCAACTTGAAGGCGCGGGACCTGGACATAATGGCGGACCTCTGCAAGAGGCACCTCTGTAGCGGAAATTGGTCTTCTTCGTGTTGTTTTTGCTTTGCTACAGTTCTGGAACAGCAGAGGCCCAGGGCGTCCTAGTTGCTGCTGACACCAAGGTGGCATTGGTGGGCGGTGTTTGGTAATAGCCATACTGTGGGTGAATGGGATAATTTTGATTCCAAACTTCACCAAGTCCTCTATCTAGCTTGTGAAACTAAGAAGAGAGACAGGGGAGCATATGGATGCTGGAGAGTCCAGGTCAGAGGTGGGGGGGTGTGTGGAAAGAATATTCACAGGAACAACAGGTGGAGCAGGGTCACTGTTGTCATCCTGGAGCTGGCAGTCTTTCTGTGGAGGAGCCTTTCGCTGGTGGAGAGTAGGGCAGAAAGTTGTTTCAACTCCTTAACTCTTGGAATCTGTAAAAGGCCAGTGCCAGAGGACCTGAGAGACCTGACTGGCTCATAGCTGACAAACAAGTTTGAAATATAATTTGGTGTGAGAGCTTTATAAACCATCATAAACATTATTAGTGGATAAGTAATAGTGTAATTGTTTGTAAATGGAACTCAGTGCCCCGGCACACTCTGTTTGATCAGCCCAATTGGTTAACATGGGCGGAGCAAGGAAGCGGGCAGCACTTCGGGGTGCATCCAGTGTGTCTCCGCTGTAACCCGGTACCAAGCAGAGGTCACCATGGCCAGAGGGAGACATCTTTAACCCTCCTATTCTGTTGACATGACACACAACACAGTAAAACCAGTGTTTGTCAGAGGGAGGGGGTGGGATTTTTTCGGTTGGGTACTTTCAAAATCTAGCTGTCTCTTGCCAGCTTCTCCAATTTACCCACCGTAGCTTTAATAATTGTTTTAGAATAAGTTGTTTGATAAATAAAATAAATAAATATGATTTAAACATTACTTAAAATATTTAAAATAATTTGTCTTTTTAAAGACTTATTAAATTAACTTTATATATATTTTAAAATTGTATAAAGCCTTCAAGAGATTCAACTGACTTTTAAAATGTATTTATAATGAATGAACTTTGTATATATTTTTTAATCTGTGTGCTACTTTACAGGGAAAGTACAGCATTGAGTTTGTCACTGTACTTATCTTCTGTGTTTATATGAAGTTGCAATAAAAAAACTTCACTGTACTTATGTTCTATGTGTTTATATAAGAGGCTAAATAATCCCATTTTCTCTGTTTGGTGACAAACTAATTCAGCGGTTCACTCAGCAGCATGACTCTGCTCACTTACTATGTGGTTGAGCCAAAATGTTACCCTGGCTGCTTTTCCCTCCAACAACTGTGGAGGGACTGTTAAAATAATTTGCTTATATTGGAACAGTTAGCTATGTCCTCTTAACCTAGTGCCAGCATTTCCCTAAAACAGGTAGCAAAACCATTTACCTTTGGGCATTTAAATTACATTGAAACACACTATACTTAGTTCAACTGTACATTTGATGTTATACCGGAGAAAAATGTACTCCTTAATTGACTGCTGTTAACTGCTCCTTAGCTAGCTAGCATGTCAAGCAAAATTAGCATTAGCTAGTATCCACCAGCTTCAATGTCACATATCACTTGACGTTAACACATAATGTTATATAACAATTAATGGCCTGTCTAATTTTATATATATATATATATATATATATATATATATATATATATATATATATATATATATAGGTTCTTACCTTTTCAAATAATATAGTCTAGCCACTGGGTTTTCTCCACCGTCCGTTCCAGAAAAAGTGCTGTTAAAACCGGATATAGAATTAACTCAGGAGTGGATGCACTCTTCTCTCTTAAAGAGCACTGCCCCCATAGCTATTTCAGCACTGCAAGTGCTCAAACACACAAATCAACATCCATCAAAATAATTTTCACTGGAAAATGAAAACCAATTCACAATACCAATTTTGCTGTGTTTTTGCCTCACTTATCAATTTGTAGAGACAATGAATTAATGACAAGCTATACATTTTTAACCAAAATGAACCAATACCTTTCCCATATAAAATTAGTCTGATCAGTGAACTAGTCTACTTTAAACAGATTAATATTAGCATGTCAATATTACCAACTGCAGTGCTAATGCAGTTTTAAGGTTAGGGTTCAAGAAGCTGTTCATTGGGAATAAATAGGAGAAAACTAAATTACCTTACGAGTATAAAGGCAGACAGTGTGCGTGTGTGTGTCTGTAAATACGACAGTGTAACCCCTAAACTCCAGAAGTAGGACATTGAAGATGCTTTTCATCATTTCAGTCTGAAGGAATGAGGACAGCATTCATTTTAAATCTGTCCTCTGTTTTCGCTCTCTCTCTCTCTTCAGTGGGAACTGGAGTACAGCATTGACAAATGCTGAATGTGCATAAATGTAGAACACAATACAGATATAGTAATGAATTTTCACCAATTAACACATTATATTTTGTTTGTTTAATCTATACCAAACAACAAGTTGTTGTTTTATGAGGAGTTGTGTCCGGGACAATTTGTGGTCAGACACAGTGACTTCCTGGATTTTCCGTAGGTTGGATGGAAACCTTATGGTGACAACAAGTCTTCAGGAAGTCATTGCAGATTAAACAAAAAATATATAGTGTTAATTAGTGAGAATCAGAAGTGCTGGTAGACACTTTTTTATCCTTTAGACAGAGCCAGGCTAGCTGTTTCCCCCTGTTTACAGTCTTTATGCTAAACTAAGCTAACCGCCTCGCTCTAGCTTTACTGTAGAGACATGGCAGTGGTATTGATCTTGTCTAACTCTCAGCAAGAAAGCAAATAAGTGTATCTCCCAAAATGGTGGACAATTCCTTTTTGTTTGTTAAAAAAATGAGTGGTAGGCCTACATCTAAGCTTTCAGCAGCTGATTTTGATCTAAAAATTGGTCTAAACAAGACAATAGTCTATAGCCACGCTAGTGGCTCTTGCAGGATGTCTACACTGGAAGTGTTTCAGCAGCGGTTTCAGTTGTCTGTCTCAAATGTCTTACCAAACAGGTACACTCAACATGGCTGTCCACACTAGTCGTGTAATGGCTTGCGTTTCACTACGTAGGCCTATTTATATTTCCACAAAACCAAAACTACCTCATAGTGGCTCTTGAGGAAAAGTCAAGGGATCAACAAAGTCAGTAGGATTCATTCTCTGGGGACCATGAATGTCTACAGTTGTGTGAAAAAGTGTTTGCCCCCTTCCTGATTTTATTTTTTGTTGCATGTTTATCACACTTAAATGTTTTAGATCATCAAACATGAACAAAATTTTGGCCACTCATCTTTGCAGAATTGTTGTAATTCCGCCACATTGGAGGGTTTTCGAGCATGAACTGCCTTTTTAAGGTCATGCCACAGCATCTCAATAGGATTCAGGTCAGGACTTTGACTAGGCCACTCCAAAGTCTTCATTTTTTTGTTCTTCCTCATATTATTATTATTATTATTATTATTATTATTATTAAGTATTGCAACGTGTTTTTTTATGAGTGTGTGTTTATGTCTGTGTAGGTCATTCACTGTCCATCAGGTTGTGTCATGTTGATATATATTGGGCAGCAAGATATGCCTTATCTCCTTCTCCTAGAAGTATGTTTAATTTTGAAAGGTAATTTAGGTCTTTGAAATCTGAGATTAGAGTTGAACTTGTTAAAGTAAATGTTCCTTATTTCATTGAATGTTGTACATTGTAGGAGGAAGTGCATCTCTGTCTCAACCTCACCTGTCGAACAGTGACCACATATTCTGTTTTCCTTTGGTTGCCATGATTTTTTGTGTCTTCCTTTTTCGATTGCCAGTTTGTGGTCACTGAGCCTGTACTTCGTTAGGTTCTGTCTCTGCTTTCTCTCTCTGATAGTAGAGAGATATTCTACCAATACATAATCTCTATTTAGGGCCAGATAACTTTCTAATCTGCTTTGGCTTTTAGTTTCTTCTTTCCAATGTTCCAAATAGGTTTCTTTACATTGCGTTATAATTTGGTTTACTCTGATTGGTGTTTGGAAAGCAGTGCTGTTGTGAGATTTTGGGGGGGGGCAGTTAGTGTCAGCACCAACTGACAGAGGGAACTCTTTTCTGGGCTCAGCTCTTGGGTTTGGAGGGCTTTGGAATGGAGGGTGTCTAGGGGTTGGATTTAAGGTGATTTTAACGCTCTTTTAAATGTTAATTATAAGTGGATATATGCCTAATTCTGCTCTATATGCATTTGTTGGTGTTTTTCTGTGTATGTGTAAAATGTATTTGCAGAATTCTGCATGTTAAGATTCTGTTGGATGTTTGTCCCAACATATAGCTATGATTACTGAGTGGTATCTCTGTAGAGGCTCAAGCATACAGGGTGTATAATAGACTTTTTTCCCCTCTTTTTAAAAAAAAAAAAAAAAAAAAAAACATTACACGCAGAAGAAAAAAGCTATTCAAAACTTCTCAGGCCATTACTGTGTTATAATCCACTTTTCCATTAATAGTAATAAGATTCAAGAAGAGTATCACTTTTAGTCAATCGAAGGTAGCAGCCAATTTCTATGATAAACAAGATGTGACTAAAGGCAGCCACTCCCGTGTCTCCTTTACTGCTAAATTTACTCGTGCTGAGATTAGACTTGAGATTAGTCGATTAATTGATCCATCAGAAAAGTAATCAATGACAATTTTAATAATCCATTAATCTATGGAGTTACTTTTGTGTTTTTATTCTGCAATAAAAAATAAGTTTGAGAGCAAAACCATCCACACTAACACATTTTTGATTTAAAATGTCATCCAAAACTTTTGGATGTGCAAACAAAACTTGGATTCACAACCAAAACTTTTGGATGACATTTTTAATTACAAATTAAAGTGTGGATAGTTTTTCTCTCAAACCTATTTTTGACTGCATAATAAAGACACAAAAGTAACTCCATATTAATCATGGGGTGTACCATGGAGAACAAAAATTCTGCAGATTTTCATTCCAACGAAAGACTCCACCCACCTATTACTACTCCTTCAAAATTCGGGGGAAGAACGTGCTGTGGGCATCTTTTGGCATGAAAACCTGCAGACTGCAGACTCCAGTGGCTTATTTAGATGAGATTGTCCTGACAACCTTTACAGTTAATTTTGTACAACACAATTATTAGCCTACAAAGTTGCATATTTGCAGTGTTGGGCCTCACCACATGTGGAGAACAAAGGCAGCGGCCTACTTGGAAAAGGTAAAGCCTTGACCAAGAGGCTTGAAAGGGAAACAAAGGCCAAACAGTAAAATAGCACCAAATCTCCACCAGCCATTAAGTCACACTTAAACGTGAGATCTCAATTGAACCCAAACACTGGATTTCTATTGGACGAGCTGCCAGACAGAGCGCAGAAGACCCTGGCACCCCATCCATGACATCATCACCTCCATAAAGCCAGCCGCACCAGTCTGCTTGCAATTTTTCCATTGTAACTTAGGTTGCTTCAGGAGACATCTGGAACGCACTGGATCTCGATTTTTATTTCCCATACAACAATCCGTACTTGAAGAAGGAAGATTCAGGTTTTACCGTTTCTTCGGAGTGAAAGACAGCCGCTGAGCCTCTCTCTCTCCCCACTGAAAGTTGACTGCTGCCTCCCGAAGGAACAGCTTCGCCGTTGAACCCACCGATAGTGCGGACCTGGCCCCGTCAGTATCCGAGCCAGAGAGGACTTTGCCGGACAATCTGAAAACGAGCAATCCCAAGTAAGAGGCTTGTGTCTGGGCAGAAATAGATTGTATAACTATGTTATTTAATCTAAGCTTCATTGTCGTGAATTGTGTTTAGAATAAACGATAGTGGTTGTTGGCTTAAGTTATTAATTATTATTCAGTGCTAAGGTTAAATAAACACTATTGTATCTTTAAAGAGCAGTTGCCTATGGTTATTTTGTGTATGTGTTGTAATAATAGCTGGTTGTGACGGCCAGTGCTCAGATTCACCCTTCACTGTCTACTATTAATTCATGTAAGATAGTACCTTAATATTAATAATTGATATTTCTGCTAATAACCAAACCTGTCCTACCTGAATCCCAACAGCAGCCAACTTGGCTGGCCAGTATTACTAAAACTGTTGTATGGGGTGCAGTATGTGGACCCAAATGCAGATGACCAGGAAGCGGTATGAGGATGAAGTAGCTGGATGGCTACAGTGTTTATTGGGGTGAAGTGGCTTACAGACAAGTACAGGCGGACAGACCGGTAGGCAGACACAGGTCCAGGTACAGGAAAATGGTTACCGGCTGGCAGTGGTGTAAACAAGGAAGTGAGTCCAATGAGGCTAGGGAGACAAAGAATCCAAACAACAGAACTCACGGACGGCTTGAGGGACAAGAAAAAATGTAATAAATGTGATAACCTAACAGTATTAATATGAAGGAATGGATTCAATATTTGTATGCATCCCAAACACAGCTGTTAACCAGCTGCTAACACCAGAGTAGCTGCAACACCAAAATAAAGGACAATTTAAATAAAAGTTATTTATTAAAACTTGGATTTTTGTGGTTTTGCCATCATTGTAATTATACTCTTTTCTGAGATCTAGGGGTGAGGCAACATCCCTAATGTCATGTCCTGCTCTGCTCCTTAGTTCAGGTTCTCCTTTGTTTCATGTGCTTCTGTCAATGTTTCCTGTTTTATTTTGTATTTCTCCTCTCCTCTTTTGTCAGTAACTTCACTTCCTGTCATTGTGTGTTTCCCTTCAGTTTTGATTGTTTGCCCCGCCTTAATTCAGTGCGTATGCGCCAGCCCGCATGCTACCTGTTGCTGTCTCGTCATCTTACTTTTTCCAACTTTTAACTTTCCTTTTTCTTCCAAACTTGAGTAACTTGTGTGTAAGTGTAATTTAAACTACGCTCTTTACAAAAATGAGAGTAGAAAGTGTTTTGGTACTTTTTTTCGCCACGGAACTTCTTCTTCTGCTACTCGGTCAGGGCACCGCTGCAGATCAGCTGTTTGGCCGCATTGTTTACACCAGGCAACAGCTGATCGCGCTGAAGCTGAGCGGCATGGCGACCAGGACAACCGATGTCCCCACTGAGATCTGGAGGAGGACACACCAAGGATGCAGAAGTGGAACGAAGCGGCGAGGGAAGAGAGAGGGGTGCAGACAAAAGAGACTTAAGAATAAGAGATTTAATCCGTGTCTGCCTTCTCTCGTCATGGGCAACGTGAGATCGCTGGCGAATAAAATGGACGAGCTAACGGCGTTAGCCCGGAGTCAGACAGAGTTTCATGAGTGTAGTTTGATGTGCTTCTCAGAGACATGGCTACACCAGGATATCCCGGACCATAACGTTTCCATCGACGGCTTCCAGACTTTTCGGGCCAACAGGGATCACACCGGGAGCGGTAAGCGGAAAGGCGGTGGGCTTGCGGACATTGAACTGTTAGCTGTGGGACTCCGGCCATATTATCTGCCAAGTGAATTTTCACATGCCATTGTTGTGGCTGTTTACATCCCCCCCCTCTGCTAACCCGGCATCGGCATGCAACGCCATTCACACTGCCATAGCACAACTCCAGACTCAACACCCGAGTGCACTCATATTAATCTCGGGTGACTCCAACCATGTCAGTGTTTCAACAACACTGACTAATTTAACCCAGTATGAGTTGAGTAGGAGAGGACACTGGACCTGCTGTATGCTAACGTTAAGGATGCATACAGCTCTTCCCCCCTCCCCCCTCTGGGTAGGTCAGATCACAACCTGGTTTACCTTAAACCCTGCTATGTGCCATCCTGTCCTGGATTGTGTACTACCTGACTGGCAGACCACAGCATAGACAGCGTGGTCAGCAACACTGGGGCCCCTCAGGGGACTGTCCTCTCTCCCTTCCTCTTCACCATCTACACCACGGACTTCAGCTACCACACAGAGTCCTGCCACCTTCAGATGTTTTCTGATGACTATGCTGTGGTGGGATGTATCAGCGGTGGTGATGAGATGGAGTACAGGGCTGTGGTGGGGAACTTTGTTTCATGGTGTGAGCAGAACCATCTGCAGCTCAATGCGACAAAGTCTAAGGAGCTTATTGTGGATCTATGGAGGGCCAAGGCACCAGCGACCCTGGTTTCCATCCAGGGGGTCAGTGTGGACATTGTGGAGGACTACAAGTACCTGGGAGTACACTTGGAAAACAAACTGGACTGGACCAAGAACACTCAAGCTGTATACAGGAAGGAGTAGAGCCGCCTCTATTTTCTGAGGAGGCTGAGGTCCTTCAACATCTGCCGGACAATGCTGAAGATGTTTTGTGAGTCTGTGGTGGCCAGTGCTATACTGTATGCTGTTGAATGCTGGGGCAGCAGGTTGAAGGTAGCGGATGCTAACAGAATCAACAAACTGATCCGTAAGGCCAGTGACATTGTGAGGGTAGAGCTGGACTCTCTGGCGGTGGTGTCAGAGAGGAGGATGCTGGCCAAACTACATGTCATCTTGGACAGTATCTCCCACCCACTCCATGACGTGCCGGTCAAACAAAGGAGTACCTTCAGCGGAAGACTCATCCCACCAAAAAGCACCACAGAGCGCCACAGGAAGTCATTCCTTCCTGTGGCCATCAAACTCTTTAACTCCTTCCTCTAAGGGTTAGTCTGTATGACCCTAGGTCACTAAACTGGACATTGATCATTACATCTCTGCCATAAATGAATAATTGTGCAATATTCTGTGTACTACTCCCGTGCAATATTAGTTTTCCCATGTTAGTTTTTCTTATTTATTGTTATTGATATTATATACCTCTATTACTCTTGACAGTACACACACCTCTGCTTATTACTTATTTTATTACATTGTATTATTATACTGTATTATCATCATCAACCGGTAAACCCACTTGGTACTTCACACTTAGTTTATCTTATACTTATACCCACCTGATACTTAATTTATTTTCTGACCTGTTTTATAGTGTTTTATAGTGTATCATATTGTTTGCTGATTCTGATTAGTTCCACCTGTGTCTTGTTATCTTCCCTCACATGAGTATTTAGTCTGTGTGGTTTCAATCCCTCAGTGTCAGTTCTTGGTTCCTTGGTTAAGGAATTCGATACCTGCTTGATCACAGACTTCCTTAGCCTTTCAGCCTGCCTCTTGGTCTGCTTGCCTTCACTCTGCTCTCCAGCCTGATTCCCAGCCAGATAGCCCTCAGTCAGCTAACCTCCAGCATGCTAGTCCCCAGCCGGCTTCCTGGCCTGCTTATCTTCAGCTTGCACCTCAGCCGGCTATCCTCCAGTCAGCCAGCAACCATCCAGCACTCCAGTCGATGATACTCGGGTTTGTAAGTCTGCAGCCTGCCAGTCCTGAGCTAGTCCCAACCCTGAATCCATACCTGGGCACCCACCTGGCTTTGGGAGGTCCTAGCAGTGTCAGCCAGTTCTCTAGTCTTCATGGCAGATGACAAAACCTCTCCTTGGGTTTCCTTGCCACCATGTCTGTCCAGTTCAGGCCTACTCCAGCCAGCTCCTCGCCCTCACCCCCCTGTCAATTGAATTAAACTGTAAACTGTGCACTGGGCAGCCTTATTATGTAAGGGCAAATAATAGCTAATGTAATTTGAAAAAGTGCTTTCAGTTTAATGTCAGATTATTCTCTGTAGGGTCTGTAGGGTAAGTTATGGAAAATTATACTATCTCTTTCACAGTTATTGAGATCTGGATCTTTTTAATCAGGTGGAGTTGTGTATATTGTCTGCTCTTTCGGCATACACTGTAAGTGAAGGGTTAAACAGTCGTGAGAGTATTTAGTGTTAGTTTAGTGTGTTAATTTTAATACTCTTTCGAAAACAACACAACTTTTTACCAGAAAATACATAACACAAAAGCATCATCCCTGTGCAACTTGTGTTTTATTCTTTGTTCGTGAGCCCTCTGTTATATTTTACCCAACTTCGCACAGACACTGAGGCCAGCAGTTCCATGGAGCAATGTGTGATGTGGCATGTGTCATACAGAGGGAAAATGGAGCTCTTCAGTGGAATGGGGAGCATTGTCCTTGCTTTCCTTGGACGTGATTTATTTGAACTGATATGCTACTCAAATGCATGAAGTATTTGTTTGTATCCCAGGCAGGATGGGTTTTTCCACTGAGTTGAAAAGATATCCCAAAGTACTATTTGATAATTTAGTGTAAGATTTCTATTTCTATTCTACACATTTGTGGAGTAGTCACACTTTTGACCCAGTTCAGTTTCACAAAGAACATTTTTGAATTTTACCTTTTTATGAGTGTTTTTGTTGCTACTGTTTTAGAGAGGTATTTCCATTATTTAGTCCAATCAATTTATATCAGAGGGTTGACCAAATATTAACACCTCTTGGTATAACTCAACAGCACCACAAACTACATCCTCCAAAATGACCATACAGTTATATCAGCACCTCTCTAAAACAGTAGATACAGGTATGAGATACAGGTCTGAATTCAGTATTCTCCAAATAAGAAACTGATTGATTTCTGATGAGACAAAGAAAAGACTATTGTGAGCAGCAAAATTTTCCTCTGGGAATGTTATAACCATTGGCAGAAACAATGGCCAAACCTACAAAAATAAAACCAACCAGTTTTCATACACAAGAAAAATACTTTTAGTAATCAGAGAGCTTGAATTACTAATTAGTTGTAAGTTGCTTGTCAGCAAGTATTATGGATATATTAATTAGCTAAAGTCTTGTGACTGAAAATCTCCCAGCAGTTTAGTGGCTTGCAGGACATAAAGGAACAGCAGCAATTTGACTGTGAGGAAAACCTTTGCTGCAGAGCTGGAGAATGATTACCATACATTTCATGTACCTTGTACATACAGTATGTATTATGAATTTCCAGGAAAAACTACAGCTGCCAAAGTAAAAGTCTGAAATAACAGCTTTACAGCATCAAAGCCTGGCAACCAACCTGCTTATCCTTTGGTGCTGAATCACAAGGTAACATCATTCACTTTATTCTTATTTCTGCTGCACGATAATTGACTACTGATTGTCAAAAGCCCCACTTCCTATTCAGCCATACTCTGTGTGTGTGGTGGTGTGGGTGTATGGATGCACGTCTCCTTGTTAGTCTGTCATGTATGTGCATGTGTTTCTGTGAGCATGCACGTGACTGAGATCAAATAATATGATTAGGCTAAAGCAACTATTTGATCTCCGTGCCTGGTAGGCTACAGAACTAAACCAGGGATGTTTCATGTGAACACTGCTTCATTATTTCATTACAATCCTATGCAGTCTTTGAACCCTACAGCTGAATGATTAATTCATGATTATTTTTTCTGAGGCTAAAGGTATGTCTCTGGCAAGAGTGTTAAAGTAAAGCAAAGAAAAGTAAGTCAAACTAAATGCATTAGCATCACTAAATGCTACAAATCAGGATTGTTAGCTTACCAAACAAAGCTTATTAAATGTCACACAACAGAAAAAAGGGCAAATGCAACAGATAAAAATAACAAGCCAACTCAAACAGAATGAATTACAACAAAAAACACTGTGCTAGAAAGTAGTAGAGCAGCACTCCATAAACAAGGGGAAGTAAATATGTAGAGACTCAAATCCTAGAGGGGTTGAGTTTGGGGTATTGAGCAGAAGGGTTTGAATGTGAGTGTCCATGTATTCAAGGAGAGAGGAAAAGTTTGGGTGTTGAACAGTAAAGGAAAACTGCAGGAGTGGTGTCCTCTTGTAACACAATGTTCATTCTACTGTATAGTCACATGCTAAAAAACTAAAATAACATTCAATCAGCAGAGACTTGCATACAGATATACATCCTTGTTGATAAAATATAAAGATTTAAGATTTTTTTTGTGTAGACACCATTGGGGATTAATGTCCACAGCATAACCTCAGCATTATGATTCTAGATGGAGTCTTGATGCTGGTGGTGGTAGAGAAGGTGGTGATTTGACACTGGTATCAGTATCATGAACTGGAAGCAGTGTGATGAAGTAAGTAAAATGTATTTACATAGCACTTTTCAAGAGCAGAGGTCACACAGTGCTTCACAATAACAAAAAATAAATGGAAAGGAAGTGTTGTAAAGTAATAAGACAAAAACACCAACAAAAGACATAATAGATATTTCAGTCAGCCAACTCATGGAATGGATTATTATGTGAATGTAGAATATGTACAACATTAATTGGTTGTCCAGGCTCTGACCTTATCCCACAAAGAGGCAAGTCAACAGGGTGTTCATAAGTTCATCCCAATGATCAAAAGAGTGCGTTGGATATTACATTACATTTATTTAGCTGACGCTTTTATCCAAAGTGACTTACAATAAGTGCATTTCAACCATGTGGATACAATCCAAAAATTGCACAAATCATGCATCATGCAAGTACATCAACTTCATCAAATAATAATATATAAAATAAGTGCTACATTTAGAATCAATAAGATATGGTGTGAAAGTGAAAAAGTATGAATCATTAGAGAAAGGTTTTTTTATTTTATGGGCTATATGCAGTCTGAACAGATGAGTTTTTAATCTGCGACAGATGATGTGTAGAGTTTCTGCTTTCCTGGTGTAATTGTGGAGCCAGGACAGCAAACAGTCGTGATTTTGTTGAGCAGTAGCTGGGCCCCCCTCGTAGTGAGGGAGTAGCAAGCTGATTGGCAGTAGCAGAACGTAATGGACGGGATGGGGTCTATGATTTGTCCATGTCCTGGATGTAGAATGGGCCATAAGACATTTGCAGCACGACAAGTACCAGTGTCTCGAATCGGATTCGAGCAGCCACCGGTAGCCAGTGTAGGATGCGGAGGAGCGGTGTAGTGTAGGAGAACTTGGGTAGGTTGAAGACTAGCTGAGCTGCTGCATTCTGGATGAGCTGCAGAGGTCGGATGGCACCTGGAGGCACACCAGGAGCAGGTTACAGTAGTCTAGGCACGAGATGACAAGGGCCTGGACCAGAACCTGTCGCCTCCTGGGTGAGGAACGGACGTATCCTCCTGATGTTGTGGAGGATGAATCTGCAGGTTGTCGCAGTGATGTTGGCAGCGAAGGACAATTGGTCATCTAGTGCACCCAGGTTCCTTGCAGTCTGAGCCGGGGACACCACAGAGTTCTCCAAAATAATGGAGCGTTTGTGGATGGGAGATGCCTGGAATGGAAGGAAGAGAGAGCTCAGTCTTGTTGATGTTGAGCTTCAGGTGGTGAGCAAATATCCACTGAGACATGTCAGTCAAACACACAGATTTGTGCTGCCACCTGGGCCCGGTTTTTCAAAAGGTTTAATCCGGATAAAATTGATCCGGATTTAGTAATCCTTTTTTTGCGATCCGTGATCCAGCTTACTTTTGGAGCCAGTTTTTTAAAGCAACATTGGATTGGATCAATCTGATCCGGATAGGAACTTTACAGGATCACCAAATCTGGATAACCAGTGCTCAAACAGGATAGGAAATCACAATGTAGAACTATAGATATGTAAAGAGCAACAAGTAGAATAGCCAGTGTGAGGTCAATATAAGTTTATTTTTATTTGAAATGAAAACACACACATTTAAAAAAAAATAAAAACAAGAAAAACCCCACCCCATCCTCTTCCAGCAGTCCGCTCATCTGAGACCTACAACACAAACACTGTACATTGCGGATATTTATAACAAGTATCAAGTATAGATGTATTGAATTTAAAAAAAAAAAAAGACTTAATGTCAAATACTCCACAATAATTTCAGACTTCCTCATCTGATGTGGAGAGACCAGCTTGTCTGAGCATAGCCTTTAGGAGGCGGATCTCAAGTCTGGCCTTGGTTTGCTGCAGTTTGGTCAGAGTCAGTTGTTCCTCTGCCAGACGAAGCTGTGCTTCTGCCCTTTCAGTCTCTTTTTGCAGAAGTGCCTTGTAATCATCATCTTTGTTTGATGAAGGGCGCTTCAAGCCTTTCCTCTGAGATCCTGTGGCAACTACCACTGGCTCAACCAATGAGGATCCAGCTTCTTCCTCAGGAACAGTGCTGAGATTCAATATATTCAATATAAATACGCTTTCTGGATCAGCCTCAGGAGGAACTGGCAGATTCTCCTCCTCCTCCTCAATCCAAGGCTCGCCATCCCCTACAACACCTTGAATACCATGGAGAGCTTGCGACTTCTCACCTCCAATGATGTCGAGGACCACATCTGTGTAATCTCCCCTCTTAAATGGCTTGTTGCCTGTTTGTGGGGTTTTGGCTTCAGCATGGTCCTTTGTTGCCCTGGCCTTAAGATTCTTCCACCGCAATTTGATTTGGTCTGTGGTCCTCCTCTGGCCAGACCCTATAGCATTCACATTTTCTGTGATTAAAATCCAAACATCATTTTTCTTTTTGTTGGTATCCTTAGCAGAATTAAAACTTCCCACTATTGTTCCATAATGGCACCGAACACCCTCTAGTAGTGCATTGGTTTCAGCAGCAGTGAAGTTACAGCTTCTTGAGTCCATGGTTCCGTTGCTTTACTATAGTGAACATTGTTCATCAATTATAGGCCTTGGGTCCAATTGCCTCAATTGAACACAAGTCAAAACTAATCAGTTGTAATAGGTGTGTTTGGAAAAGACCAACTACACAGCCATATAAATCAGAGAGACAGTGAAATGGCAGGTGTTGTCCACCGCCACCACCACTTTGCCAGGATAGGATATCGTCAAAGGGTGTATGTTGAACGTACCAAGCCACTGGAGCAATACACCACTGAGGAGCTGTATGTCCGGTTTCGCTTTGGGAAGGCTGATATAAAGTACTTTGTGAACCTTCTCAGGCCAAAACTTCAACACAGAACCCAAAGGAGTCACGGTCTGTCTGTGGAAGACCAGATCCTCATTGCTCTCCGATTTTATGCATGTGGGACTTTCTTTCAAGTTGTTGGTGACTATATGGGAGTGGTGAAATCAGCTGTGTGTGATGTGGTGAGAGATGTGTCAATCGCACTGGCCAGCCTGGTCAATGAATTTGTTTCTTTTCCAAAGGACAACGAGATTGCCCAGGCCAAGCGCAGCTTTTTTCTTTTGGGGAATATGCCCAATACTATTGGAGCAATCGACTGCACACATGTGCATATACAAGCATCTCGTGAGAAGGAATGGGAGTTTATAAACAGAAACCTCATCATGACCAACTGCGTTGTCAAGTGGCCTGGGTCTGTCCATGATGCACGCATCCTGAGGGAGTGCGCTCTATATAGAGACCTCCAAACCAACCGACCGGATGGCATAATATTAGGAGACAGTGCCTACCCACTCCTTCCATTCCTGATGACTCCTTTTCTAACAGCAAATACACCGGCACAGGCATGCTTCAACACTGCTCATTGCAGAGCAAGATGTGCAATTGAGCGTTTAAATGGAGTTCTTAAGAGGCGCTTTGCATGCCTTAACTACCTGAGAGCGGAACCACAGAAAGCATGCAACATAACCCTTGCCTGTATTGTCCTGCACAACATCGCTACTAAGCGCAATGTCCCTCTCTGTGCTGACAATGATGCACCTGAGCCCCTTGGAGACCCTAACCAACCTCCTGCATTCTGCCAGAACGAGCAAACAGGACGTGCAACAAGGGACGCAATAATTAGACACTATTTCTGATTTGGATTTGTTTTGGAGTTCAAAAATCAGTGATTGCCATTCTTTGCATTTTTTTGGTTATTCTGTAATCATTGCATGCATCACTAATAAATATTCTAAATACAAATATTTTGTGATTGTGATGAATATATATATCAATTAGTGACAGAATAAAATGTATTGTTTTTGCTCAATTTTGACAGCTGTTTGGGGGATTATTTTATGAGGCTAAACTCTTTGCTGTAGGCCTATACTGAAAGGCTGAATACGTTAAAGCCTACCTAATCACTGTAGCCTGACGGATGAACAAATAAAATTAAAACCTTATGAATAAATAGGATATCTTGTAAGATACTGTATGATCCAAATATAGTATTATTTGATACATTTTTAAAGTTTTCATTACATTTTGGCCATGAAATCCACGCTGAATCCACCCTTCTGATGGGATCAGTTTAATCCAGATTTTTTGGATCAAAGTGATCCAAATCCTACAAAAAAGTTCTGAAAAACCCAAACTAAAGGTTTGATCCGGATCAAAACCAAGATTGGATTACGTGATCTAATCTGATTATGTAATCCGTTTTTTCTTTTGAAAAACACATTTTCAAGATTTGATCCAATCCGTTATCCAAAATCCTAGTGGATTACTTTTAAAAAAAAAACCGGGCCCTGGGTTTCAGACCAGGGAAAAGATAGAATTAGTTGAGTGTCAGTGATATTAGTTGAGTGTCTGTGGTAGGAAAAGCCATGCAAGTGAATAACGAGAAAGAGGAGGGGACCTAAAACAGAACCTTGAGGGACTCTAGTAGTGAGGCTACAAGGACACAGAAGTGGGGTCCTTGAGGTAGGATGTGAACAGGGAGAGTGCAGAGCCTGAGAATCCCAGTCCTTGGATGGTGGAGAGGAGGATGTGGTGGTTCACTGTGTAGCTGAAATGTTCAGCAGGATGACAACGGAGGAGAGGGAGGATGCTCTTGCAGTGTGGAGTTCCTCTGTGACGGCAAGGAGAGCAGTCTCAGTTGAGTGACCTGTGGGAGGTTACCAGGTTTAGTAGCTCATTAGGAGAGAGCAGTGAAAAGGAGATTATATTAGGAGATGAAGAGGTGGATGTAGGTTAGGAGCAGTCAACAGATGGGTGGGGAAATGAGGAGCGTATGTCAGCTATCTTTTTTACAAAGTAGTTTACAAAGTTGATCGGTAGATGAGAGGAGGGAGGTGGGGGAGTGGGGGGATCAAGGAGGGTAGAGAAGATAGAAAAAAGTTTTTGGGGGTTGGAGAAAGAAGATTAAAGTTTGGATTGAAAGAAATAGCTTTTAGCTGCAGAGAAAGAGGCAGAGAAAGAGGAGAGAAGAGTTTGATAGCGAAGGAGGTTCTTGGAGTCCTTCTATCAGCTGCCTGTAGGGTGGTTCTGTCAGCACACACTGAGTTAGACAACCACAGAGCTGGAGGGCTCAAGCGAGTGATGTATCTTGCAGTGAGAAGAGTATGCCATGTGAGTGTGGCAGTGGACTTGAGTTAAACAACTCAGCTAACTCACAGTCTTTGATCCAAATATGTAACAAGACTAAGAGTCTACAGCCATGCTAACATTCATTAGTTTCCATTCAATAGTTAGTTTTGCAGGTATTTGGACATAAACCAAAGTATTGGAAAAAATTAAAATTTTACCTGATGAAAAGAAATGAAAAGCCAGGGGATCACCAAAATCATAAGATTCCTCCTCAGGGGACCATGAATAAGTCGGATTCTGCCCAAGGTTTCTGCCTGTTAAAAAGGAAATTTTTCCTTGCCACAGTGCTTGTTTATGGTGGGATTTGTTGGGTCTCTGTAAATAAAATTATAAAGAGTACGGTCTAGACCTGCTCTAAAGGAAAATTGCAATGAGAGCTTCTGTTATGAATTGGTGCTATATAAATAAAATTTATTGAATTAACATTTTATGGCAATACATCCAAAATTTGTCACGATGTTGCAGTCTGGACCAAAGGTGTTGGCCAACAAACCAACCAACCAACTGATATTGTCATCCCTAGAGCCCCACCACTAGATTAAAACTAAGCAATGCAGTTCTACATCAGTGGTTATTGAGCTGCCTTGGATCCATAGATCCAGTCCAGTGGAAGTGAGGAGTAGTAGCAACAAGTTACTCAGGAATGTAATCAGACTACACAAAATATTTAGAGATGATCACTGTGTCAGTTTAAGTGATCAAAGAGTAATTCATTCTTGCTGTAACTTGGCTGACAAACATGGCAGACTACATGTTGGACCATGGCCAATCATATCTTGCTGTCTTTCACAATTTGCACATAGTTATGCAAAGTATTTTGTTGACCCATAGCATAAGTAAACTAGGAAAGAGAAAGCAACAAAATTCTAACAAGCTAGTCTTTTGTTGGGACATCATCAGACGTCCCAGATGCTATTTGAGTTGTCTTTGACTATGACAGACTACATAGGATAAAGCAATTGCCGGGCCCAATGGTCATTTTTGTTGCAGAAGCCCCATATCTGTTGAGTCAGGCCATTTACAGATAGATATTGTGTAGTCTGATAAAGGCATAAATGGAAGCCTGATCTGTCAGACCTCTGAAAGTAATAAATAAGGATTGGGAATCTAATTCAGAATTTGATGGGAAGCCAATGTAAAAATATCAAAATGGGGGAAATGTGGTAAGTATAACCATTAAACCTCAGATATTGTACGGGAATCAAGTAAAAATCTTGACCATGACACGGTCAATACAAACATTTTGCATTGGTATAGACAGTGTGCACATCCATGCTCAATGCAAACATTTCTTTGTCATGTTGATAAAAACACAACTTGGGTTATCCTCCAAAACAAATTAGCCAGTACAGTTGTACATGAATGGTATTCTTAGAAGATAGGGTTGTCTCACAAGAATGGAAGTGCAAGAACTTGTTGAGTCAATTTATGTTTTTTGTACAAATAAATCTAACCTTTTGATTCCATAAGGCAGTTAATTTTTATTTTTTTATTGAGTGTGTAAGTGTACAATACATTCAATATTTCAATATATATGATTTCCTGGAAACTTAACGTAACCTTGACCTACCCCTAACCAAACCACCACTACCACTGACCCAAAAATCAGCTTTTTCCCCAATCGGAGACACAGCTTTTGTCCCATTTGGAAAAGCCGTCCATGTTTTCCATTTTTTAAATTTTAATATGAGCTTCTTGTAAACTAATGACAAAAAAATAATTTGCCATCCAGTTGGGTATCTTATTTTCCCAACATTTTGAGAGACAAATCATTGGTGAAAATGCAACTTTTATGCAATTTCTTTTTTCAAGAAATTACAAGTTCTTGAAATCCATCTTTCA
The DNA here is from genome assembly GCF_020085105.1 of Siniperca chuatsi. Lineage (NCBI taxonomy): Eukaryota > Metazoa > Chordata > Actinopteri > Centrarchiformes > Sinipercidae > Siniperca > Siniperca chuatsi. The sequence continues at coordinate 26,260,073 of NC_058054.1, forward strand.
ATGTTCTCCCAAGTCTTTTTAATTTTCTCACAATACCAAAAGGCATGTATGAGAGAGTACCTCTGAGTGCCACTGTTACGCCCATAACCTGGGCGCAATGCAAAAAATGACCTCCCACTTTCCCCGATACTAAGGATGTCCAGTCCCACTGCCTAACCTGGGATCTTGGTTGCATGACATCACCTAATTTACAAGCCCTGGCATGCGTAACGGCACATACATGCAAAACGGAGGACGAGTTGTCACAGGGGGAACAACACACACATCAACAGTAGGATTTTCAAGAAACCTCAGGAGTAATAGGTACACTTTTTCTCCAGCCAGATCATTCAGAATCAGAAATACCTTATTGATCCCAGAGGGGAAAATCTTTTGTTACAGCTGCTCACTATCACACAGTTATTTCAAGTACTGCAGTACTGTTAATGGTCCTATGTCCAGTTTAATGACTTAGGGTCATACAGACTAACACTTAGAGGGAGGAGTTAAAGAGTTTGATGGCCACAGGTAGGAATTACTTCCTGTGGGGCTCTGTGGTGCATTTTGGGGGGATGAGTGGGTACTCCTTTGTTTGACCGGCACGTCATGGAGTGGGTGGGAGACACTGTCCAAGATGACATGTAGTTTGGCCAGCATCCTCCTCTCTGACACCACCAACAGAGAATCCAGCCACAGTAAACAGCCACAACAAGGGCGTGTGAAAATACACGTGGCAGAAAATATGGCCGGAGTCCCACAGCTAACAGTTCAATGTACGGGTTACAGATACTCTGCTTGATAGTAACGTGACCAGGATTACACCATCTGGTGTTGACCAGAACAGCAAGTCCGTCGCCTTTCCGCTTACCACTCCCGCCGTCGATGGAAACGTTATGATCCGGGGTATCCTGGTGTAGCCATGTCTCTGAGAGGCACATCAAACTACACTCACGGAACTCCATCTGACTCCGGGCTAACGCTGGTAGCTCGTCCATTTTATTCGCCAGTGATCTCACGTTGCCCATGACGAGAGAAGGCAGACACGGCTTTTCCCGAGAATGAGATCAACGCCTACAACAGGCAGCTGATCTCGCACACCAACTCGCACTGTGCTAGACACCAAGGAGGAGGAGAGAGTAACTATGTGAAGCGGCACATGTAAAACACGTTTAATCCCCCACACCAATAGGCCAGAACCACAGTACAGCTGGTAGTTGGAACTCTGTCCACCTCAATGCCAGTCAGAGAAAAAAAAACCCTACCCTGAAAGGATTATTTATGATCAATATCTCGTTTTGGCAACTCTTCTATCAAATGTTCATGCTGGCTATCGACTGATTAACACTGAATTAACCCCACTGCAGAGGGACTCTCATTCTTTGATTCTTTTCTTTAACACAGCAATGAGGTGACCAAGTTCATGACAGTAAAAACACACGACTTTCAACAGAAGGATTGCGCTGGAAGACTTTAGGTGACTGTGTTTTTACATTCTCAGTAAGTGAGGGACGCAACGAGGGACGTTCTTTTAAATGCTCTCTGGTACACACTCTTTAATTTCCTCCAAAAGCACAAGCTCCTGAAGCTGCGCAAAATCCTTGGCTTTACTGGTTTGACACCATTAATCAAAAAGCACCCAAGCAAAAGGATGACATTTCTCTCACAATTTCAAAAATTTATGTGTGTATGCTTCAGGCTCTATTTCATAGGCACGTCGCACAGTAGCCTTATCTACATCATAATTCAGACTCTGGTCAATTGTGAGGGTGGCACACACCTCCTGTGCCTTCTCCACCAATCTACAATGAAGCAACAAAGTCCACACATCCTTTGGGCAATTTAAAGTGGTTGCAATGCACTCAAATGCATTAAAATACGAATCCACCTTAGACTCCCTAAATGGTGGCACAAGTGTAATTTGCCTGCTCATATCAAAGCTGTTTCGGGGGAGTGCAGGGCTTACTGTATGACAGGTGACTGGGGAGTGACACTAGGCTTTAAAGCTCTCACCCTAAGATGCATAGCCTCCACCCCTAACTCACAATTCCTCACCTCCATATCCTTAATGTGGAATGTGAGCCGGAGCTCTTCAGCTGACATCCACGGAGTAATGGGAGGATCTGTGGGAGTGGGCGTGACAGGCGGTACGGGATCTCGAAGTGGGCAGCAGACCCACAAACAAACCCCTCTCCCCTAGATTCTCAACCAAGAGCTGTTTCAGCTTCTCTTTCTTAGAATTTACTGGCACATCAAACACGTCAGCAACGAGCATCAAATCCACCTTCTTACATTTATGTACAGTGGTGTGAAAAAGTGTTTGCCTCCTTCCTGATTTCTTATTTTTTTGCATGTTTGTCACACTTAAATGTTTCAGATCATCAAACAAATTAAAATATTAGTCAAAGATAACACAAGTAAACACAAATTGCAGTTTTTAAATGAAGGTTGTCATTATTGAGGGAAAACAAAATCCAAACCTACATGGCCCTGTGTAAAAAAGTGATTGCCCCACCTGTTAAAACATAACTTAACTGTGGTTTATCACACCTGAGTTCAATTTCTCTAGGCACACCCAGGCCTGATTACTGCCACACCTGTTCTCAATCAAGAAATCACTTAAATAGGACCTGCCTGACAAAATGAAGTAGACCAAAAGATCTTCAAAAGCTAGACATCGTGCCAAGATCCAAAGAAATTCAGGAACAAATGAGAAAGAAAGTTGTTGAGATCTCTCAGTCTGGAAATGGTTATAAAGCCATTTCTAAACTTTGGGACATTATGGAAAAGTGGTGAACCTTCCCAAGAGTGGCCGGCCGACCAAAATTACCTCAAGAGCGCAGCGACGACTCATCCAAGAGGTCACAAAAGACCCCACAACAACATCCAAAGAACTGCAGGCCTCACTTGCCTCAGTTAAGGTCAGTGTTCATGACTCCACCATAAGAGAGAGACTGGGCAAAAATGGCCTGCATGGCAGAGTTCCAAGACGAAAACCACTGCGGAGCAAAAACAACATTAAGGCTTGTCTCATTTTTGCCAGAAAACATCTTGGTAATACCCAAGACTTTTGGGAAAATACTCTGTGGACTGACAAGACAAAAGTTGAACTATTTGGAAGGTGTGTGTCCCATTATATCTGCCGTAAAAGTAACACTGCATTTCAGAAAAAGAACATCATACCAACAGTAAAATATGGTGGTGGTAGTGTGATGGTCTGGGGCTGTTGGCCACAGCATCTCAATAGGATTCAGGTCAGGACTTTGACAAACATGCAAAAAATTAAGAAATCAGGAAATCACACTACTGTAGTTGTTGTAGTGTAGGATTTCTTCCAAGTGTCCAGATCGAACTCCAAAGTGCCACTACAGAAAAATGTCAACCGGAAATCTATGCCAAAAATACCTCATCCAATGAAACATGAGGGGGAAAGAAAAACGGACAAGCCCCCCATTATGTTACGCCCGGCCTAGGAGATAACCCGATAACATAAAAAATTACTCCCCTCTTTCCCCACTCCCAATGATGTTCAGTGCCACAACAGATGCAGTCCAAAAGAGGTTGATTTATTCATTAATCAAGGTAAAATAAGCATTGAGGAGTGTATGGCCAACACAACAAACAAAACAAACTATATTACACCCTAAAGTTACCTACCAAAACAAAATAACAAAAGACAATAGTTACCTACCTATAAACAGGAGAAAAGAGAGATCAAACAAAAAGCCCCCACCACACACATACATACATACATACATACATACATACATACATACATACATATTTACTTCAAAGTAGGCGCCATCAGTCTCCAATCCAATCGGCATCCACCACCTGCAACTCAACACGCTGGAAAAAGCACAGCAGGGTGAACAGCACCACCCTCAGGCAGGGAGGGAAAACAGCAACAAGAATACGCAGTCACACTCAAATTCAAATGACTCAGGGTTGTAACACCCATATTTTAAACATCTATCTAAGGAGCTGGTGTCAAACTTAGGAATGTTTATAGTATATTCTTGTCATTAATTTATACTGAATAATAATAATAATAATAATAATAATAATAATAATAATAATAATAATAATAATAATAATTAATTAATCTTTATTTATATAGCACTTTTGAAAAACAAAATCCTTTACATGGTTGAACCAGGATTAAAACCTTTCAGGACTGAGCTGCATTTTGTCCCAGCATGGGAATTAAAATGGTTTAAAGGGGCACCAAATTGTGTAGGTACAATCAATTATATTGTGGCTATTAGAATTAAATTAAATAAAAGACAATAATAAATAATTACTTTAATAAAGTTCCTCGGGGCACCACCCTTAAAGAAGGGAAAATGATAGCCAATTAATTAATTCAGTCTCATAAAATATACTAAACTATTCATTTGCAACTCTGATTAATAATTAATACTGTTTATTGTTTTGCACCAAAATACCAAAGCAAATTACTTGTATGTATAAACCTACTTGACAATAAAGCTGATTCTGACTAACAAATTTAAATACAACCAAAATTACCATCAATAGCTAGTAAATGTTGAGTTCATCATAGACGAGGTTGGCTTTATCCACTCTTGTGCAACATTAAAGAAACCAGCATGTATATCCACAAGCATTTATTAAAAAGATAATAAAAGCAAAAACACACTATGAAATCTAACTAAAATGCACTAAGCTAAAGAACTAAAGGAGTGTGTGAGAGAGAGGGAGCGTCTGTGTGTGTGTGAGGGTGCACGTTTTGAATAGTTATTGATAGGTTATTCCAAATTTGTATATATTTGGGGATATCTATTTCTTGACCTAGTATTTTTTTTCCCCCCAAGCATTTAATATTAATTAAAAAGTTCTATTCAAACGCGCTGTAGACTTCATGCTTGGTACCTCGTCGTTATGTGGCAATGTTCCTGAAAACAAGGTGTTGGAGCCGTACTTCATGGAGTCACTGGTATTATTCATACCTCTTCAATTCTTCCAGTCTTACATTGATTTCTTTGTAGTGAAGAACAAGGTCCTCCCTGTATAACATGGCTTGACTGATATCACAGTGAAGAACCAGTACCAATCATTTCCTCCACCTATGAGTATTTGCAGGGGACACCATTTTCCCTAAGCTTGATTTGCCAACTCCTACCACCTGACACAAATTTGTGAAGGGGATAAGGAGAACACTGCCTTCAACAAACCAAGCCACTCAGTTGCTGTAAAGTTCTGCCATATATTCCACCTTGCCTGTTTTTCCCACCCACCTGCTTGAGTGTTGAGAATTTCTTCTTTGCGTGCTGATAATTCTGGGTATTGTTTGCCTTTTTTGCCTGCCTGATGCCAACCGTATGGCCTGTCTAAATCTCAAGTCTTGTCAAGTACACTAGTTCTGCCTCTCAAGGCCCCATTTGGTTCCTGAATCCTGGACTATGTGTCACACTTAGTATTGGTCTGAGAAGTGGTGGTATTTAATTTCCAACAAGTCCTCCAAATTACACGAAAAAATATAGTCGCCACTATCGACAGGGCGAACTTTATTAAAGTCTGAGGTTTTTTTGACCCATCCATCCACCCTGACCTCCTCCCCATGTGCCTCTATAACAGTCACACTACTTCCTTTGCTCCTGAAAGACAAGTGCCATAATTCCTACAGCCACTAGAGGGATTTGTTTAATTCAACATAAACATGTCATTTTGGGCCATTTGCTGAAAAGACTAATGCTGTTGTTTTTCTTGGGAGGACAGCATCTTCACTTCATGGTCGTTTTGTTGAACCATCAAACCCAGGTGTGAACCAAGATACTGTCCATAGTTCTAGCCAAACAATGACACTTCATGTGTCAGAAAGTCCCACAGAGAGTAGAGAATAACCTTCATGTGACATCTTGATATCACATGAAGGTAACTAATCATTCACACACGCACCCCACAAACACACCGAAGGCACAGCCCTTGGGAGCAATTTGGGGTTCAGTGTCTTGCCCAAGGACACTTCAACATGTGGGCTGGAGGATGACCCACTCTACCACTAAGCCACAGTCACACCTAGTGTAAAAACAGGCCTGAGTCATTTGAATAGAAAGTAACAAACTGCATGTCTGAGATGTGACCATTGACCGATTTACAACAAAAAGTAGTTTGACTACACAGTACAGCTGATCTGACCCTGAACCACTGTTTAAATATTAATAGCAAGGACAAGTGTGTGTGTGTGTGTCTAAGGTTACTGATCTATGGATTTCATCAATAGAGGTTGGTTTTGCTCTCATGTTGTTTCTGTATATAGATTCATAAAACTAAGAAAGGATTGCATTCAGGAATTTGTCATTCAATTAAGTTTACATCTTTATATCAGTAGGCACTGAACTAAAATGTTTTGTATATTACCAGACGTAAAGTAAACTTAATTGAATGATAAATTCCTGAGTGCGACCCTTTCTTCGTTTTATGTACATATGCATCTAGGATAACGGACCAGTTGGTTTGAGCGCAATGACAACCCCACAAATAGAATATGTATTAAAGGATGATTCATCCAGCACACTGGTCTCAGCTTCTACTGTGTACAGGATAGATAAGATGGAATGTGTGGATGTGTTTTTAAATACCATATTTCTAACAATGTTTTCCCTTTTATATTCTCAATGGTGGGAAGAGTAATGGTGGGTATTTCAATTCTTTAGGGCATCTAACAGTAGTGCTTTTAATAGCCAACAGCACTTTAGGCTAAAAAGTGGAACCAGTTTGAATGTTTACTGACTAAAGTGAACAAATGACACACTGTATGTTGTATACACTGTATGTATACAATTTGCATGTTTATGCCATGTCTTTTGCCCAAATGGTGTTGCTGATTTGTTCAGTCTAAACTGAAATCTTTTTATCTGATGCAGTCAAAGGTAGATTTTAGGGAGATGACAAGGAATGGTATCCTCTGTTGGACACACTGAAATTATTCATCCAACATAAAAAAAAATTATAATCTGGGCACATCCTGTCACAGTTGCCCCAATTTCCTCTTTTACGTAGTTTTTTTGCACGAGTCTGCAAAATTTTAGCTTAAATTTGACTTCCGGATGGGAGCCGAAACGTCTTGAATTTGAAAACATTGTCCAGATGACTACGACTGAAACCTTTTCTACATTTGTTTATATTGTTTGTTGCATGTTTGAGGACCAAGAAGCCATTATGCTTTACTAAGTTTTTATCCTTGATGCTTTGCATGTAATTGCAGTACTGAGTTACAGTGTAATCATAAATTGATTTTGTCCATTTCCTTCTACTTCACTGCTGTTTATGGTGATCTGTGGCAAAGGCAGGGGTGGGTAGTAATTCTAATGAGTAAAAAAGTTGTTTTTTTTAGGAACATTGTCACTTTGACATCTCCTTTAGAAAAAAAAACTCCAATGCCTCAGCTGCACTAAACGTCTTTTTTGCCATGTCTTTGTATGTCTGTATCTCTTTCGTTTCTGTACAAACTTTTCCTCTCTGCTTTGCTCCTCTGTCATTACGATACACACAACAACGCACAGCCAAGCCTCTGAATCAGACATTTCGATTGGCTGTGGCATCATCCACTGTGGCCAATAGAAGTGTCCAATTCAGACATGTGACTCTTACATCACCAACAAAGATGGTGGATGAGAACTGATTGATATACACACAGAAAGAATGAGCAAGGCAGAGGGTAAGATTATCCAGTTTTTTTTTTACAACTTTTTATATTTATTTTACAGATAGAAGTAAATTACTCACATGCACAAACAGGGACTCTCCTGTTTGTGTAGTAGTAGAAAACAGCATGTCTCCAGCTCAAACCGTTGAGGAATAATGGCACTCTAAAGACAATGTGACAATGCGAAACTCAACAAAAGCGGAGAGCTGAAATGGAGGACACACTCTATTTGTCCTGGAGATGGCGTAGGGCGTAGCTAGTTGTGCTACCACGTTATCTGGGTCATTTGAGATGTGTGTGAGTGTGCATATGTACGTGTAAAGGTGTGTGGGTTAGTGGAGAGGAAAGAGAAAGAAAAGCGCAATAAATCTCAAATGCCATGGGCAGAGCACAATAGCTGTTCCTTTATAACACAGGAACCCAGCAGCAAACCTTCATTCAACAGCTGTGTTACAGGACTGGAAAAGCACAATTATTAGCTTCCACAGTGGCTAAAACTAACACAGTTAAACGGTCCAATGGCGTGGTACCAAAATGGAACGTGCACAAAAAAAACCACACAGCAAAACAGGACGTGGAGGTCCGCTACTTTCCAAAATCAGCACAGCAGAGTTCACAACAATGAAGCTTAGATGAAATAACACACAGTTATAAAATCTATCTCTGCCCAGACACAAGCGGCACTTGAGATCGCTTTTGATAGCGATTTAATGCGTCAGTCTGTCTGGTTGTCCGATGAAATCCTCTCAAGGCTCTGATACGGACTGAGCTGGGTCCGCGCTGTCGGCGGTTCTAACATCGGAACTGTTCCTTTGAATGGTAGTGGAGGAAAGTAGTAGTTGACTTTCGGTGGGGAGAGAGAGAGGCTCAGCGGCAGTCTTTCTCAAAAGCGGTAAAACCTGACTCTTCCTTCTGCAGGTACGAGATTGTTATGGGGAATGATGATCAGGATCCAAAAGTGTTTTCAGCAAACACAAAGCAGTCTGTTGCTCGTCCAATGAGTTAAGACTTTCCTAGGAAAATTATAGTTCATATCATGTGTCTTCCTGTAGTAAAAGGGGTTACAGTGGGAAAAGACATCGACCAGTAACACTAGGCTTTATAGAGGTGACGTCATAGCTGTGTGCCGGGATTTCAGAATCAGAGTCAGAAATACTTTATTGAAGGGAAACTCTTTGTTACAGCAGCTCGCCTTTACGTCAGTGCACACAGGAGGAAGTACTAGCAAAAAATATAATACAATACACTATAAAAACAGGTCAGAAAATAAATTAAGTACCAGGTGGGTATACGTATAAGATAAAATAAGTGTGAGGTACCAAGTGGGTTTACCGGTTGATGATGATAATACAGTATAATAATATAAGTAATAAGTAGTGGTGCATGTACTGTTGAGTTAAGTGTAGCTTATTGAGATTATTAAGATATTGCACAGCAGTAATGGAGGTATATAATATCAATAAATAGGAAAAACATAGGAAAACTAAATATTGCACAGGAGTAATACACAGAATATTGCACAATTATTCAAGTATGGCAGAGATCAATGTCCAGTTTAGTGACCTAGGGTCATACAGACTTACACTTAGAGGGAGGAGTTAAAGAGTTTGATGGCCACAGGCAGGAATGACTTGACACAGACCTGTGGCGCTCTGTGGTGCTTTTTGGTGGGATGAGTCTTCCGCTGAAGGTGCTCCTTTGTTTGACCAGCACGTCATGCAGTGGGTGGGAGATACTGTCCAAGATGGCATGTAGTTTGGCCAGCATCCTCCTCTCTGACACCACCAACAGAGAGTCCAGCACCACCCCCACAATGTCACTGGCCTTACGGATCAGTTTGTTGAGTCTGTTGGTGTCCGCTACCCTTAACCTGTTGCCCCAGCATGCAACAGCATACAGGATAGCACTGGCCACCACAGACTCATAAAACATCTTCAGCATTGTCCGGCAGATGTTGAAGGACCTCAGCCTCCTCAGAAAATAGAGGCGGCTCTGGACCTTCCTGTAAACAGCTTGAGTGTTCTTGGTCCAGTCCAGTTTATTGTCCAAGTGTACTCCCAGGTACTTGTAGTCCACCACAATGTCCACACTGACCCCCTGGATGGAAACTGGGGTCACTGGTGCCTTGGCCCTCCGTAGATCCACAACCAGCTCCTCAGACTTTGTCCCATTGAGCTGCAGATGATTCTGCTCACACCATGAGACAAAGTTCCCCACCACAGCCCTGTACTCCGACTCCTCACCACCGCTGATACATCCCACTACAGCAGAGTCATCAGAAAACATCTGAAGGTGGCAGGACTCTGTGTGGTAACTGAAATCCATGGTATAGATGGAAGGGAGAGAGGACAGTCCCCTGAGGGGTCCCAGTGTTGCTGACCACGCTGTCCGACACACAGTGGTGCAGACGCACGTGCTGTGGTCTGCCAGTCAAGTAGTCCACAATCCAGGACACAAGGGGGGCATCCACCTGCATTGCTGCCAGCTTCTTACCCAGCAGGGCAGGCCGGATGGTGTTGAAAGCATTGGAGAAGTCAAAAAACATGATCCTCACCATCCTTGCCGGCTTGTCCAGGTGGGTGTGGATGCGGTTCAGCAGGAAGATGATGGCGTCCTCAACTCCCAGTCGGGGCTGGTAGGTAAACTGAAGGGGGTCCAGGAGGGGTCTGACCATGGGCCGCAGCTGTTCCAGCACCAGCCTCTCCATGGTCTTCATTATGTGGGAGTTCAGTGTAGTCCGACCTGTAGTCCTTGGAGCCACTGGGACGCGGCGTCTTCGGCACAGGAACGAGGCAAGATGTCTTCCACAGAACAGGGACCCTTTGAAGACTCAGGCTCAGGTTGAAGACATGTTGAAGGACTGCACATAGCTGGGGGGCACAGGCTTTTAGCACCCCGGGGCTAACGCCATCGGGGCCTGCAGCCTTGTTTGAGTGGAGCTTCATCAGCTGTCCTCTCACCTGGTCAGCAGTCAGGCACACAGCAGAGGTTACGGGGGGCTTCATTAGTGTGAAGAGGGCTATTAGCCTGATGGGAGGGGGAGCAGAGTACTCAGAGGAGCTTGAGGGCCGACAGCAGCTGAGCTAGAAGGGGGATGAGCAGGAGCCGGTGTGTCGAATCTGTTAAAGAACAGATTAAGTTCGTTGGCCCTGTCCAAGCTGCCTTCAACTCCTCTGCTGCCAGTCGGTCTGAAGCCAGTGATGGTCTTCATGCTGCTCCAGACCTCTCTCATGTTGTTCTCTCTTCCTCCTGTACTTCTCCTTGGCCTCCCTGATTTTCCCCTTCAGGTCGGCCTGGATTGCCCTCTCCTCCTCCCTATTACCATCAGTAAAGGCCCTCCTCTTGGCATTCAGGATGTCCTTGATGTCCTTTGTTACCCAGGGTTTGTTATTTGGATAACAATGGACCATCTTAGTTGGGACATTGCAGTCCACACAGAAGTTAATGTAGCCAGTAATGCATTCAGTGAGCCCGTCAATGTCCTCTCCATGAGGCTCACAGAGTGCATCTCAGTTTGTCACCTCAAAACATTCCTGCAGTGTCTCGTAGGCCTCCCCTGACCATCTCCTCACTGTCCTTGTGGTCGCGGGCTGCCTTTTAACCAGAGGCACACAGCAGGGTTTAAGGTAAACCAGGTTGTGGTCTGACCTACCCAGAGGGGGGAGGGGGGAAGAGCTGTATGCATCCTTAACGTTAGCATACAGCAGGTCCAGTGTCCTCTCCTCTCTAGTAGGACAACTCACATACTGGGTGAAATTTGTTGAAACACTGACATGGTTGAAGTCACCCAAGATTAATATGAGTGCACTTGGGTGTTGAGTCTGGAGTTGTGTTATGGCGGTGTGAATGCCGTTGCACGCCGATGCCGGGTTAGCAGAGGGGGGGACGTAAACAGACACAACAATGGCATGTGAAAATTCACGTGGCAGATAATATGGCCGGAGTCCCACAGCTAACAGTTCAATGTCCGGGCTACAGATACTCTGCTTGATGGTAACGTGACCAGGGTTACACCATCTGTTGTTAACCAGAACAGTAAGCCCGACGCCTTTCCGCTTACCGCTCCCAGTGTGATCCATGTCGGCCCGAACTGTCTGGAAGCCGTCGATGGAAACGTTATGGTCCGGGATATCCTGGTGTAGCCATGTCTCAAAGAGCACATCAAACTACATTCACGGAACTCCGTCTGACTCCGGGCTAACGCCGTTAGCTTGTCCATTTTATTCGCCAGCGATCTCACGTTGCCCATGACGAGAGAAGGCAGACACGACTTAAATACGCATTCGCACCATTACAGGTTGATTGGTGGATGGTGAGCAGCAGCAGATAAGTAGCAGGTGCGTCAGTCCCTGATTGGAAGTTCACTTGAGGCTGCGCCCCACCAGCACACACACTCACACACATAAAAACACAGGAGGGGAACCAACTGGGGACAAACAAACAGAGAACCTTTTTTTTTTTTCTAACCTTATATCTATAAAAACAGCAAAGCACAGCAAAGCATAAAATATATTAAAAATATTTTGTTGGGGCCACTGGGACTTTACAGATGAATTTGTTCATTTAGTTTGAAAGCAACCCTTCTCCCTCCATGGACTGGTAACATTAACTAAACTGGGCATAACATAGCATAGCAGTGTACACGGCTAAGCACAGGATTACAGGAACTTTTGTTAATGTACATGTATTGATTTGGTTTTTCTGAGGTTTATTGTTGTGGTGTTTTTTCATCATTAGGTTATTTGGTAGCCACATGCTAAGTTGATGTTAGTTATGCTTCACACAGACACAGGGTCTTGTATGCAAACTAACTATCCTCTTTTCTAATGTGGCACCATTATCCTACACAGATCTCATACATATTTTGAATTGGCCTTAATAATAGCAGGCTTGTCTCATTCGCTATTCGTACTTATACCTACGAAACGTAATTCACTATAAGTCATATATAACCCACGTAATCTTGAGCCAGGAGGCTGTTACGTTTATTGTCAGGCAGTGACCTATATTGGCCTCAATCAATCAATCAATTAATTGGCTAATTTTCCCTTATTTAAGGGTGGTGCCCCATAGGAATTAAAGTTATTATTTATTATTATCTTTGATAATTCTGATTCTGCCAAAATTTATTGATTGCACCTACACAATTTGGTGCCCCTTTAAACCATTTTATTTCCCAACAATTTCCAAATCAGCTTGAGTACTTGTGAAAACGTAAAATTTTATCCAAGCAGCTTTGACAGGTCACGAAATGATGAAACTAACCACACAGCCATGTCAACCTTAAACTTCAGATAAGAGCGGTGATATTCCAAAGCCAATTCCCACTGGCTGTTTGATGAAACTGTCTATTTGAGAAGCTAAGCCCTGAGGTCAGATACAAGGCAACAGATGGATGGCTAGACTGCATAAAGCCTTAAAACAGACGGTACACACATACACACACATCCAGCATCCCCTGCAGGCTAACTAAGTGGTCTTTCTTCCTCTCTAGGGGCTTTCTATCCCTGCTGTTTCACCCCTCTGACATGTAACACACACACCCACATACACTTTCCAAATGGCTATCAGATTTAAGATCAGCCATTTCTGAAGTCAGATGTGAACCAATTGAGGATGGATTGCAGACACACTCCTGCTCTTTCACGTGTAATGCAATAATGGCTGCACACAAGGGGATAGATAGGCACATTACTACATTTTTTAAATAGTAATCTGTACCTGCACACTTTTCCAATGTTTTCTCACCGCACTTATGGTATAACTGAAAATGTTTTCTCAAAATAATTCCCTTTTAAAAGGATATTTTAGTCTTTGAAAACGATTTCTAGAATGAGTATCTAATTATGTTCATTGCAGTATGAGCAATCCACACTCCATAGCATAAAGAGTTATCAGTTATCTTTTAAAATTAAAAGATTTAAAGTAGAAGAGTCGATAGGAAGTAATCTTTACTGTGATTATGGTCAGTATTTTGACGTGAAATACTGTCTTGTTTATCTCATTAATAGATTCGATTGGCGTTTGTCAGTGTAGCCAGGTTGACAGAGTCACAGCTCTATTGAGCCATGTATTTCCCTCAGTAGTTACAATTTCATGAGCTTCTTTAATGATAAAATTTATTAGAGAAAAATTTCATCACGTCCTGCCCTCAACCGGTACCAATTTATCTTCAAACATAGGAACCTTAGAAACAGCTGTAAAACCTGATATATATTTAGACTGCTATTCTCCTATCAACCTTTTTCAACTAACTTCAACGATTAATTCATTCTTATGGTGGAGTCATGAACACTGACCTTAACTGAGGCAAGTGAGGCCTGCAGTTCTTTGGATGTTGTTGTGGGGTCTCTGAATGGCTGAAGAACAACAAAATGAAGACTTTGGAGTGGCCTAGTCAAAGTCCTGACCTGAATCCTATTGAGATGCTGTGGCATGTGCTTGAAAACCCTCTAATGTGGCTGAATTACATTCTGCAAAGATGAGTGGGCCAAAATTCCTCCACAGCACTGTAAAAGACTCATTACAAGTTATCGCAAATGCTTGAAGACATACGGCTAAACATGTCATTACTGGTCAGATTTGGCAGGGGCCCGACATTGTCTTTGCATATGTATACACCGACTTAACATTAACTTTAGTGACCTCCGATTGACATAATCGGAAGTCGTTACGGCCGACGTGAATAACAATCTTACTGTATTTACGCTTATCCTTAGCCAGCAGTTTTAAGTAGGATTCAACGTCGCCCGCTCTGGTCCCAGGAATACATTTGACTATGGTCGCTGGTGTTGCTAACTTCACGTTTCTCAAATTGGAGCTGCCAATAATCAGAGTAGGTTTCTCTGCGGGGGTGTCGTTGAGTGGGGAGATGTTGAACAGGTTGGTGGCTACTAGGGGCTGGCTAACTACAGCATCTAATGATTGAGTTCTCATGGTGCAAAGTACAAAGCCAGCAATTAAACATTCCCTCTTTTAAGACTCTGCTTTGAGTTTTTGTACTTTGCTTTGTTAAATTACCCAGTTACATTACATTCTTAAATATTGTTTGGGCCAAACTATTTGTGATGTTACAAAAGCATCGCGTATGTCCACGTGTTAGAGTGAGATGTAAGGTGAGCACAGAGAAACTTTCCCCTTTCAGCAGGTGAATATGACAAACTCTGCACATACCTCATTTTGCACAGTTAAGGTCAAAGATTCAAGTGAAGTTACAATAAGCAAAACACATTTAAGAGTGGAGGAGGACTTTGAGAAGCCCATGAATCCATTTGACAACACATACAAATAAAAATGTACGTGTCAAATACAGAAATGCTGCAAGTCATACACAAATACGGAAATAAGTTATATCACAATTAAAGGGCCTCTGATTAACAAAGAAGTAGAAATGCTAGTAATTAATAAAAGACTAACACTAGTTGCATACCCAATATCTCAAATTATATCAAAATCATGCAATCAGAATGTTAAAACTAAAATAAACAGTTACCTCATTTTCTACTATGATTTCCTGCTGTGTTGTGTTGGACTTGCAGCAGTTCTGTATTTGGTTTTTTTCTGTATCTACAGCGCGTTCTTTTATACTGCATATGTGTTGTCAAAGTGGGGAAGATGTGTTTTCTCAAGTATTAAGAGATGGACTTCATTGTTTAGATTTTTGTTTTGTTTTGATGATTTTGGCCTTTTCATGGGATTTGTTTGAGGATTTGGTTTTAGTTTTATGCAAATACATGTCAAAACAACAAATAAATTTAATGTAAAAGGTCATCTGAGGCACATGTCTACTCATGTAGAGTAATTTACAAGAGGAAAACACTGCAACCAAAGATATATCTACACTACATGGCATGATGTACAGCAGAAATTCATTATTGACATCTATTGAAGGCCTTTATCTCTCGTCTCTGTCTCTCCTGATGCTTCCTCTTTTAATTCCACAACATTACCATTTTACCAGACTCCATCCCTACTGTACTTGACTCCAAGGTCAAGGTCAAATTAAGAAACTGTTTAAAATTAATCACAGACTGAAACATTGATCATATCAGCATTAACATAAATGGGCCTGAAAGTGCCTGCTAATGGATTTTATCCATATGGTGCTAAACCCCCGAATCCCTTGAGGAGAAATGGAATGTATAGAGTGGGTTGGTGATGATCGCCATGGAGTGGAGCAGATGCTGGGCTTTCTAAAGCTTTTTAAAGCTCCCATTGATCTGACCCATAGAGGAAGAAATTAGAATCAGAATCAGAAATACTTTATTTATCCCCGAGGGGAAACTCTTTTGTTACAGCAGCTCACTATCACGTCAGTACACATGCAAAGAACCTCCGTTTCCAAGCAGGCAGACAACATGACAGGATAATATATAAAAAATAATAATAATAATAATTAATAATAATAATTAATAGAAGTGCAGCAGTGCATAAATGCAAAAAGAATTTTGTGACTGTATCAGGAAAGTCATATCTAGTTAAAGGCTAAAGTGACAAAATAACTTTTTAGCTTTAAAATATAAATATAAAAATATAAAATATAAAAATATTTAGGTATAGGTAGTGTGTTCCATATGAGGATACTATTGTGTCTTTATTAAGCAATTAAACAGAATAGGTTTAAGAGCAAAACTTTCCACACTGCAATCAAACTTTTTTTTGCATGTAAAATTAATTTGTGATTAAAAATGTATTAATGAAAATCCAAAAGTTTTGTTTTTAAATCCAATAGTTCTGTTTTCAAAGCCAAAAATTTTGCTTTTGAACCCGAAATGTTTTGCATGCTGTTGAGCTGACTATTGTGGGCAGGACCTTCGCTGAAGACACATCCCTATTGGGCAGCATAGCGGAGTGGGGAAGACAAAAAATCTGACAGAAAATCATTGCACAGGTATGTTTACACATAACCGTCTGTCTTAGAAATAGCAAGAATGTTATGTTTGAACGGGTGCACGTGATAATGTAATGGGTTAAAAATACATATTATTTCGTCAACCTGTTATTTAGCTGCTAGCTTAGCTCAATAAGCTAGTCACTACTGTTACATTCCCAGGCTGCCTATTAGCCTGCATGACATTGTGCATGTCACTACTAGTTAATAGGACTTTGTGTTTAATGATCTAATGTTAGTTAATGTTATATTTGAGATGTGCTGTATTATTTTATCAGCCTCCATCTTAACATTAGTCTTCCAGTCTTAGGTGTCATGCAAGCTGAGCTTGATTTTAATAAAAGTGGCAGAACTGTGACCTGTCAGATCTGTGTAGAGAAATGAGGGGACTGTAACCTTCCTCACATTAATACGTGAAACAAACATACATGTCACATTTCCATTGTGTTTTCTACATTGTTTTTTTTCCACAGTTTGATGTTTGATTGGTGCTCACTCAATTACGTCATCTTGTTGCACCCTCTTATTCTGGGAAATTGGCACCACCTACTGCTTATCTTGATGAACCAACTCCTAATAATCACATTATGGTAGTGGATAGAATCAAAGTATTCATTCACATTTTCTTTTGCTGATTTTTGGCCAACCAATTGAAATTACCTTTGAGAATATGGCTTTATGGTTATTTAGCTTTATAACTATAGGGAAGGTGTAGTGACACGGTATTATTGATGTTACCTGCAGTATTGTACAGCTTGGGCAATCAATTGTTAATAACATTAACACCAGCTCTCATATCTAGAAATCTGGCTGAGTTTATTAGTGGACCAAAACCATGACAACTCAGAATTGAGACCAGGAGGCAGAGTTGAAGTCCTACACGCTTCCCTGCGCTTCCATTAGAGCGATTAACGATTTAATATCAGAGTATCATATTGACTTATTTGGTCTTACTGAAAACTGGCTGGGTCATGAAGAATATGTTAGCCTAAATGAATCCACTCCGCCCAGTCATATTGATACTCACATTCCTCGAGGCACTGGCCGAGGAAGTGGAGTTACAGCCATCTTCGACTCAAGCCTATTAAATCAACCCTAAACTAAATTATAAATCATTCAAAAGCTTTGTTCTTAGTCTTTCACACCAAACCTGAAAAACACGACAGACAAAACAGATAAAGTAATTATTGTAGGTGATTTCAATATTCATGTGGACGTTGACAATGATAGCCAGGCTTCAGTACTGCGTTTATCTCATTATTGGCTTCTGTCAGAGTGTACATAAACCCACTCACTGTTTTAACCACACCCTCAACCTTGTTCTGGTATATGGCATTGAAATAGAACATTCAATAGTCTTTCCACAGAACTTTTGAACTCCTATTACTGGACTACACCCCATTAATTTTTGGAAATAATCCCATCTGCATTTAATTTGGTGCTATGTCTCAATATAACAGACTCCTACGCTAATATCAGCCACTCGCAAACTAATCATCTTGTTGATAGTGCTGCAGGCTTACTGCAAACGACAATTGATTCTCTCTCCCCTCTAAAAATGAAAATAAAACAATAGGTTAGCTCCATGGTATAACCCCCAAACCCGCAAATTAAAGCAAACATTGCGACAACTTGAAAGGAAATGGCGTTCCAACAATCTGGAAGGCTCTTGTTTAGCCTAGCAAGATAGTCTTAAAACATATAGAAAAGCCCACCATAATGCTAGAGCAGCCTACTACTCATCATTAATAGAGGAAAATAAAAACAACCCCAGGTTTCTTTTCAGCACTGTAGCCAGGCTGACAGAGAGTCACAGCTCTATTGAACCATGTATTTATATAGCCCTCAGTAGTAACGACTTCATGAGCTTCTTTAATGATAAAATTTTAACTATTAGAGAAAAAATTCATCATGTCCAACTTTCTCAGAATCAGAATTAGAAATACTTTATTGATCCCCGAGGGGAAACTCTTTTGTTACAGCTGCTCACTATCACGTCATTGCACACAGGAATAGAAGTACTATGCAAAAAATATAATACACTATAATACAGGTAAGATAAATTAAGTACCAAGTGGGTATAAGTATAAAATTAAAATAAGTGTAAAGTACAAAGTGGATTACCGGTTGATGATAAGTACGTACGGTATAATAATACAATGTACAATATGTTCTCCCGTAGTTTGGGCTTTCTCCTCTCTCCTTCTGTCGCTTTCAGCAGGTATTTCTGCCTCCTGAGCTGCAGAGTCTGGATATGTGATTGTGGGCCACCTGCTGCCCCTGTGTTCCTGCTCGACAACTGCTACTACCATTGTTATTATTAGTGTCATTACTATTATTGTTATTATTCCTATCACTATAATTCCTATTATTATTATTATGTTATTATTAGTGTCATTACTATTATTGTTATTATTCCTATCACTATAATTCCTATTATTATTATTAGTATTATTATTATTATTATTATTACTTTATTAATATTAATATTACCACTACCATTACATTATTATTTTAAAATTCTATGTGGAATTTGCATTGTGGGTTTTACACAATGTTGCAGAAATTTACCTGTGTCCATGGCTGATGCCATGTTTGTAGAGTGCTTGTGCATGCCATAGTTGGTGGTACCACCTTCAACTGCATCATGCTGTAATAGGCACCCTGAAACAGCATGGCCAGAACATGGATGTATAGAACTTGAATAGGCCCTGTGCCAACTTGGATAACAATCTACAGTAAAGACATAAGACTTGATTTGATTACAAGAAATTTCATCTTCATCTTTCATCATTTTTAAAATCATAATGTGCTTATATTAAGGTGCATAACATTGTAATGTGATCATACAGAGCAAAGCATACATTTTACAGTATTAACAATTGATTCTGGTCATGCACAATACTGCAGGACAATACTGGACAACAAGTAATATATTATCTCTCACCAGTAACATCAATAATACTACACAGATAATAAATAAAGCTAAGTAACCATAAAGCCACATTCCCAAAGGTAATTTTGGTTGGTGGGCCAAAAATTGGCAAAAGAAAATGCGAACGGAGGCTTTGTTTCCATCCATTTCTGTAATGTGATTATTAGGAGTTGGTTCATCGAGATAAGCACTAGGTGGCGCAACAAGATGACGTAATCGAGTGAGCGCCAATAAAACATCAAACAGAGAAAAAAACAATGTAGAAAACACGATGGAAATGTGACATTTCTTTGTCATTTTCTATATTAATGTGAGGAAGGTTACACTCTCCTCATCGGTCCACACAGATCGGCCAGGTCACAGTTCTGTCGCTATTATTAAAATCGAGCTCAGCTTGCATAATACCTAAGACCGGAAAGTGACTAACATTAAGATGGAAGCTGATAAAATAACACAGCACATCACAAATATAACATTAACTAACGTTAGATCGTTAAACACAAATAGTCCTATTAACTAGTAGCGACATGCACAGTGTCATGCAGGCTAATAGGCAGCCTGGGAATGTAATGGTATTGACTAACTTATTGAGCTAAGCTGCAGCTACAGGCTGACAAATTAATACAGCACATCACAAATATAACATTAACTAACGTTAGATCGTTAAACACAAATAGTCCTGTTAACTAGTAGCAACATGCACAATGTCATGCAGGCTAATAGGCAGTCTGGGCATGTAAGTGTAGTGACTAGCTTAATGAGCTAAGCTAGCAGCTTACTTACATGCTGACAAAATAATATGTATTTTTAACCCCTACAATACTTTTGTATATACACATGTTAAGAGCACCAAAGCTAACGGGGGAAATCTGGCACAAGGAGACGAAGTGGGATTTATCTACACTACAACAAGTGGATATTTCACTGGGGGATAGGCTCATAACACAGATGTCAAACACCTATCTTTATCAATGTATTATAGAATGTCTTTTGAATTATGACAAGGATACTCTGCAGATGCAGTTTGGATTTGGACTCTTCTGCATGGATACTGCAGGACATATGGAGGATCTGACAGCTGGAGGAGATAATGAAGGACTTGTTAGGAGAATGGGGTATACAGAAGGAGGCCGTGTGGTAAAGTTAATTGCTCCTTTACATTCAGATTTGTTTTTTCAGGACGTTAATGATAAACGGTGTTGATATTAAGATCAAATTTAGACCTAAAAACGAATTTTGTTTAATGTGTAACACTGTAGATGACTTTTGAGTCAATATTCTGTCAGCAAGCCTGTTTGTAAAGAAGGTCACAGTATCTCCTGCTGTTAAACTAGCTCATGCCAAGGCACTAATGCACAGTAATGTGAAATACCCTATCGAGTATGTCAAAAATTTTAGCATTCCTATGGGTACTTGGGTTTGTATTCAAGAAAATATATGCTTGGGACAGATTCCTAAATATATTGTCATAGGATTTGTAGATCATGAAGCGTTTATAGGTATGCATGTAATCCATTTACATTTAATCATTATGATATAGATTTTTTATGTTTATATGTTGATGGACAGCAAGACCCAATACCAAAGTCTTCCCTATTCCATTAGGTAATATCATCAATTATATTCAATAACTGGAAACTATCTTAAAAACAACGCTGTATCCATAACCCACAACGAATTTTGTAGAGGATATAATTTGTTTTGCTTTAACTTGTCCCCTGACGAAGGCTGTGGTGATCACGTCTCTCATAAAAAACAATAATGTCAGATTAGAGGCTTGTTTTAGAAATCGAGGAATAGAAAATTTTCTGATTTTGTAATATGAATACCATAGAATTGTTGGAAATTCTTGATAAGTTGAATAACAAAGCACCTTTTAGGGGTATTTGCCTGCGGTCAGCTTCCTAAAACAATTATTAAAAAGAGACCTGCAATGCTAGTGATAAATACGGAACCTTCTTACTTGAGTGGTCAGAATTGGGTCGCTATTTAATTAATTAATTAATAAACTGGGTATGGGATCAATCTTTGACAGTTTTGGGAACCCTTTATACATACTCACATTTTCCAGAATAATTTTCTTTCTTCCTTAATAGAAATTGCGAGTCTATGCAACATTCTGTAAAACAGGTACAGGAAAAACAAATGACAAAGTTGACAACACACATGTTGTGTGTTGTCAACATTGTATTTTTTTTCTTTACCACATGGATAAAGGGTTATCTTATGATTATCTAATGATGAAATATAGAGGAGTAGGGGCGTCAGATGTCTGTCTCTTAAACTCTTTGATTTTTCCTCTTGACTTGATGATTTGGTACAACTGATAAAAAGGTATATTCAGCATAGCCAATGATTGTAAATATTCACTCCATCCTGTAGGCCGGTGACTGTCAGGCACATTGTGAGCAGAAGTCACATTTCTTATCAAATCATACATATGAGACCCTTTCATTATATTTCCATTAAATATAAATTCTCCTTGTTTAGTCCATGAAATAATGTTCTTTAAGGCTGACATTTTGTCCAAAATATGTTGCTGTTTTTTGGAATGTTTTTTAAAATTTCCTCAGAGTCTATTCTTTCTTGACCATCCATCTTAGCCTGTTCTGAACCATGACCATCCTCAATGATTGGCATAGACAAAGTTAGAGTATTCTGGTCCTGTTCTCCCTGCTTTACCATTGTAAGAAATCTCGGCAATGTGATGGAATATTTTGTATTATTTTTCATGAATATCTTCATTTTTCTGTTCCAAAATGCTTTTAATAGCACAATCCAATTCATTTTCTGTGGTTTCACGAATACACTCGTGTGGGTTTGTCTTGTTGAGACACTAGAAAAAACAATTGAGCATACCCCATGGTCTTCTATTTCTGTCTTGAGGCAATAAGACTCGATATAAAGGGTCCAGCAATATTCAGGAAATTGGTTAATCAACTTCTTTTTCTTTGAGACACACACATTTTTAATCAGCAATTAGTCTAATTCCCACCTTCTTCTTTTTAAATTTTTGATACTGATTTGTTTAAAGTAACCTTGCCTTTTAAAACTTTTAATTCAACATTATTTATATAATCACCAATTCATAACAGAAGTTTTCTCATTGCACTTTTCCTATAGAGCAGGTCTAGAACTCTTTATAATATTAATTACAGAGACCCAACAAAGAGACAGACAGACAGAGAGAGGGGAGGGGTTTGGGGGAGGGCAGTGGTGTCTGCCTCCCAAACCCAAACTTGTCGTAAAGTACGATCTAAAAGTGGAACCCACAATGCAGAACACTCGGGAGGTAGTGAAGTAAGTCACTCTTTATTGATAAGCTAGGTAGAGGGGGAAAGGGGAAGATCTTCGGAGCGGAGTCCTCTGCGTTGTCTTCAAAGACTTCAGGGAAGGTAATGGTAACCTTGGTGTGGAGACTGGTGAAATGTGTTTGCAAACACAGAGCAGGACGGATTCCCCGGGAGTCTGGCTCCGTGGAGAGGTTGATTGGGAGAAGCACAGCGGAGTACAGGAGAGGCAGGCAGGCAAACAGGAATCCAGACAGAGGCAGAAACGGCTGCAATCACTGGCACAGGATAACCCTGTGGCAGAGCAAACCAGGATTAACACGAGATACAAAGACACTTAGAAATAGGTACTTAGCTTAGAAATCTTTTTGGAGCCTTGACGTAGTGATCATACTAGTGTACGTCGACAATCTGGCGTGTTGTGGGAGAGCCTGGTATTTAACTGTGGAGACTGATGAATGATTGAAGACAGGTGAACCGGTGATCAGCAGCAGGTGGGGAACCCTGGGAGCCAGACCAGGTGACATACACACACATACACACACACACACATCGAAGGACAAGTTGGGGACGCACAAGACACATCAGGAAGGGGAAAACAACAGAGAACACAGGGCTGGGGGAGGTAAGGTGGCAAACTACCACAAAACTGGGATCTGATTCCACAGGAGAGGAGCTTGATAAAGGAAGGCTCTGGCTCCCATTCTACTTTTAGGAACCACAAGTAACCCTGCATTCTGGGATTGCAGTGTTCTAATCGGATAATATGGTATTATGAGATCTTTAAGATACGATGGTGCCAGACCATTAAGAGCTTTGTAGGTGAGGAGAAGGATTTTAAATTCTATTCTGGATTTTACAGGCAGCCGGTGCAGAGAAGCTAATATTGGAGAAATATGATCTCTTTTCCTAGTTCTTGTCAGTACATGTGCCGCAGCATTCTGGATCAACTGCAGAGTCTTAAGGGACTTATTCGGGCAGCCGGATAATAAGGAATTGCAGTAGTCCAGCCTAGAAGTAACAAATGCATGCACTAATTTTTCGGCATCATTTTGAGACAGCATGTGCCTGATTTTTGCAATGTTACGTAGGTGAAAAAAGGCAGTCCTTGAAGTTTGTTTCATGTGGGAGTTAAAGGATAAATCAAAGATAACTCAGAGGTTCCTTACGGTGTTGCTGGAGGCCAGGGCGATGCCATCTGGAGTAACTATATCTTTAGATAATGTGTCTCTGAGGTGTTTGGGACCCAGTACAATAACTTCAGTTTTGTCTGAGTTTAACATCAGAAAGTTGCAGGTCATCCAGGTCTTTATGTCCTTAAGGCATGCTTGAAGTTTAGTTAACTGGTTAGTTTCATCTGGCTTGATCGAGGTTATAATTGGGTATCTTCTGCATAGCAATGAAAGTTTATTGATGTGTTTCCTAATAATATTGCCTAAAGTAAGCATATATATGGTGAATAGAATCGGTCCAAGCACAGAACTTTGTGGAACTCCGTGACTAACTTTGGCGTGCACGGATGACTCTAGTTAAAATTTTATCATTAAAGAAGCTCATGAACTCATTACTACTGAGCGCTATAGGAACACATGGTTCAATAGAGCTAAGATTCTCTGTCAGCCTGGCTGCTGTTTTTATTTTCCTCTATTAATGATGAGTAGTAGGCTGCTCTGGCATTACGGAGGGCCTTCCTATATGTTTTAAGACTATCTTGACAGACTAAATGGGATTCTTCCAGGTTGTCAGAATGCCATTTCCTTTAAAATTTTCGTGATGTTTGCTTTAATTTATGGGTTTGGGGGTTATACCATGGGGCTAACCTTTTTTGTTTTATTATCTTCTTTTTTAGAGGAGCGATAGAATCGAATGTCGTTCGCAGTAAGCCTGCAGCACTATCAACTAGATGGTCAATTTTGGAGGGGCTGCAATTTGCATAGGAGTACTCTGTTATATTGAGACATAACATTAAATAAAATGCAGATGGGATCGCTTCCTTGAATCTAGCCACAGCAATTTCAGATTGACATCTAGAGTAAGAATTTTTGCCTAATGGCATGTAGTCCAGCAACAGCAGTTCAAAAGTTATTAAATAATGGTCAGATAAAGAAGGATTCTGTAGAAAGACTATTAAATGTTCAATTTCAATGCCATATACCCGAACAAGGTCGAGGGTGTGGTTAAAACAGTGAGTGGCTTCATGTACACTGACAAAAGCAAATTGAATCTAATAATGTGATAAACGCAGTACTACGGCTATCATATTCAATGTCCACATGAAAATTGAAATCCCCTACAATAATTACTTTATCTGTTTTAGGGACTAAACTTGATTAAAAACTTTGATAATTCAGATAAAAATTCAGAATAAGGACCAGGAACGCAGTACACTATAACAAATAGAATTGGCTGTCGTGTTTTCCAGGTTGGGTGTGAAAGACTAAGAACAAGGCTTGTGAATGAGTTTTTGAGACTTGGTTTAGGGTTGATTAATAGCCTTGAATCGAAAATGGCTGCAACTCCACCTCCTCGGCCGGTGCCTCGAGGAATATGAGTATTAATATGACTGGGCGGAGTGGATTCATTTAGGTTAACATATTGTCAACTCTGAGTTGTCATGGTTTTGGTCCACTAATAAACTCGGCCAGATTTCTGGATAGGAGAGCTGCTCCATCCAAAGTAGGATGAATGCCGTCTCTCCTAATCAGACCAGGTCTTCCCCAAAAAGTCTGCCACATCACAAAGCCCACATCGTTTGCTGGACACCACCTCGACAGCCAGCGGCAGAATGAAGACATGCGGCTAAACATGTCATCACTGGTCAGGTTTGGCAGGGGCCCAGAGAAAACTACGGAGTCCACATTAACTTTAGTGGCCGATGTGAATAACAATCTTACTTTATGTTTATCCTTAGCCAGCAGTTTTAAATAGGATTCAACGTCGCCCGCTCTGGCCCCAGGAATACATTTGATTATGGTCGCTGGTGTCGCTAACTTCACCTCTCTCAAAATAGAGCTCTGATTATTTCTCAATAATCAGAGTTGGTTTCTCAGCGGGTGTGTCGTTGAGTGGGGAGAACTTGTTAGAAACGTGAACAGGTTGGTGGTGAACCGTGGGCTTCTGCTTAGGGCTATGCTTCCTTCGGACAGTCACCCATCCTCCCTGCTTTCGAGACGGCTAACAAGAGCTACCTCTGGTTGGTCCGCACCGGCTACTGGGGGCTGGCTAACTACAGCAGCTAATGATTGAGTTCCCATGGTGTACATGTACCATTATCACTAAAGGAGACAGAGGAATAGCTAAACATTTGACACGCCGAGCAGGAGAGGGAGAGAGAGAAGCCATCACTAGCTGCTAAGCTAAAGAACGGTAGCTAGCAAAAATGAAAAGCATGTAAACTGTGGGATTAGCAAGAAAGTCATTAAAAGAAGGAGAGAGCTACATATGAGTGCTTGAGCAGAACTAGTGTACGTTTATAGCAGATAGTTAATCACTATGATGTGATGAGCTAGAAGAAGCAGAAATAGGCTGCTAGTAAAACACAAACACCGGTGAGCGGAAATGACACAATATGTGTGTAATGCAGATTTAATGATATTCTCTCTATGAGAAGGAGCAACATTTTAAATAAAGACAAGTTTCTTCTGATGTGTTCGGACATGATTTTATTTCTTCTTCGACACATACACAACAGGCAGTTCAGAAAGCAGGTCAATTCTGAGCCGGAGATGATCGGGTGTCTTGGCTTTATAATCAATCAATAGATACCCATTAGGAACACTTGTAGCATCATCAAAACATTCCATAAAAATAAAAATAAAAATTTTTAAACTTTTGCCAGGAAACATCTGCCAAAGGCAAACCTTCAACGAAATTCACATTTCTAATTGTTAACAGATAGTCATACAATGGCTGCCAGCATGAATAAATATATACATCCATCCATCCATCCATCCATCTTCTTCCGCTTATCCGGGGCCGGGTCGCGGGGGCAGCAGTCTAAGCAGGGACTCCCAGACTTCCTTCGCCCCAGACACTTCCTCCAGCTCCTCCGGGGGGATCCCGAGGCGTTCCCAGGCCAGCCGAGAGACATAGTCCCTCCAGCGTGTCCTGGGTCTTCCCCGGGGCCGCCTCCCGGTGGGACATGCCCAGAACACCTCCCGAGGGAGGCGTCCAGGAGGCATCCGGATCAGATGCCCTAGCCACCTCAGCTGGCTCCTCTCGACGTGGAGGAGCAGCGGCTCTACTCGAGCTCCCCGTGTGACTGAGCTCCTCACCCTATCTCTAAGGGAGCGCCCAGCCACTCGGCGGAGGAAGCCCATTTCGGCCGCTTGTATCTGCGATCTTGTCCTTTCGGTCACTACCCAAAGCTCATGACCATAGGTGAGGGCAGGAGCGTAGATTGACCGGTAAATCGAGAGCTTTGTCTTTCGACTCAGCTCCTTCTTTACCACAACGGTCCGATACAGCGCCCGCATCACTGCAGACGCTGCACCGATCCGCCTGTCAATCTCACGCTCCATCCGTCCCTCACTCGTGAACAAGACCCTGAGATACTTAAACTCCTCCACTTGGGGCAAGGACTCCCCACCCACGCGAAGAGAGCAAACCACCTTTTTCCGGTCAAGAACCATGGCCTCAGATTTGGAAGAGCTGATTCTCATCCCAGCTGCTTCACACTCGGCTGCAAACCGTCCCAGTGCATGCTGCAGGTCCTGGTTTGAAGAAGCCATCAGAACGACATCATCTGCAAACAGCAGAGATGAGATCCTATGGTTCCCAAACCGGACACCCTCCGGCCCCTGACTGCGCCTAGAAATTCTGTCCATATAAATTATGAACAGAACCGGTGACAAAGGGCAGCCCTGGCGGAGTCCAACATGCACCGGGAACAGGTCTGACTTACTGCCGGCAATGCGAACACAGCTCCTGCTCCGGTTATACAGGGACCGGACAGCCCTTAGCAAAGGGCCCCGGACCCCATACTCCCAGAGCACTCCCCACAAAGCGCCCGGGGCACACGGTCGAATGCCTTCTCCAGATCCACAAAGCACATGTGGACTGGTTGGGCAAACTCCCATGAACCCTCAAGCACCCGATGGAGAGTATAGAGCTGGTCCAGTGTTCCACGACCGGGACGAAAACCACTCTGCTCCTCCTGAATCCGAGGTTCGACTATCGGACTAATTCTCCTCTCCAGTACCCTGGAATAGACCTTACCGGGAGGCTGAGAAGTGTGATCCCTCTGTGATTGGAACACACCCTCCGGTCCCCTTCTTATACAGAGGGACCACCACCCCGGTCTGCCAGTCCAGAGGCACTGTCCCAGACCGCCACGCGCGATGTTGCAGAGACGTGTCAGCCAAGACAGTCCCACAACATCCAGAGACTTAAGATACTCAGGACGGATCTCATCCACCCCGAAGCCTTGCCACCAAGGAGCTTGCCAACAACCTCAGTGACTTCGGCCAGAGTGATGGATGAGTCCGCCTCCGGTCCCCAGCCTCCGCTTCCTCTTCGGAAGACGTGACAGCGGGATTGAGGAGATCCTCAAAGTATTCCTTCCACCGTCCGACAACATCCCCAGTCGAGGTCAACAGCTCTCCACCCGCACCGTACAAGGTGTTGGTGAAGCACTGCTTCCCCCTCCTGAGCCGTCGGACGGTTTGCCAGAATTTCTTTGAGGCCGACCGATAGTCCTCCTCCATGGCCTCTCCGAACCTCTCCCAGTCCTGAGTTTTTGCCTCTGTGACCGCACGGGCTGCAGCACGCTTAGCCTGCCGGTACCTGTCAGCTGCCTCGGGAGTCCCACGAGCCAACAAGGCCCGATAGGACTCCTTCTTCAGCCTGACGGCATCCCTTACTTCCGGCGTCCACCACCGTGTTCGGGGATTGCCGCCGCGACAGGCACCAGAAACCTTGCGACCACAGCTACGAGCCGCCGCATCGACAATGGAGGTGGAAAACATGGTCCACTCAGACTCAATGTCCCCAACCTCCCCCGGGATCTGGGAGAAGCTCTCCCGGAGGTGTGAGTTGTAGACCCTGCTGACAGAGGGCTCCGCCAGGCGTTCCCAGCAGACCCTCACGATACGCTTGGGCCTGCCAAGTCTGTCCGGCTTCCTCCCCCGCCAGCGGATCCAACTCACCACCAGGTGGTGATCGGTTGACAGCTCCGCCCCTCTCTTCACCCGAGTGTCCAAGACACGCGGCCGGAGGTCAGATGATACGACAACAAAGTCGATCATCGACCTCCGGCCTAGGGTGTCCTGGTGCCACGTGCACTGATGGACACCCTTGTGCTTGAACATGGTGTTAGTTATGGACAAACTGTAACTAGCACAGAAGTCCAACAACTGAACACCGCTCGGGTTCAGATCAGGGGGGCCGTTCCTTCCGATTACCCCACTCCAGGTGTCACTGTCGTTGCCCACGTGGGCGTTGAAGTCCCCCAGTAGAACAACGGAGTCCCCGGGTGGTGCACTGTCTAGTACCCCTCCCAGGGACTCCAAGAAGGCCTGGTACTCTGCACTGCTGTTCGGTCCGTAGGCCGCCACAACAGTGAGAGACCTGTCTCCCACCCGGAGGCGGAGGGACGCGACCCTCTCGTTCACTGGGGTAAACTCCAACACGTGACGGCTGAGCTGTGGGGCTATGAGCAGGCCCACACCAGCCCGCCGCCTCTCCCCGCCGGCAACGCCAGAGAAATGGAGCGTCCAGCCCCTCTCGAGGAGACGGGTTCCAGGAGGAACCCGTCTTGGGATAATATTAATACTTGAGATTAATATTCCTGTGCAATATACCCTTTTCGGTTTAAATTCCCTATTTATTGATATTGATTGCACTATTACTTCATACCATATTACTATCATCAACCGATAAACCCACTTTGTACTTCACACCTTTTTTATTTTATACTTATACCCACGTGGTACTTAATTTATTTTCTGACCTGTATTATAGTGTATTATAGTTTTTTTTTTTTTTTTTTGCTTAGTACTTCTATTCCTGTGTGCACTGATGTAAAAGTGAGCTGCTGTAGCAAAAGAGTTTCCCCTCGGGGATCAATAAAGTATTTCTGATTCTGATAATTTGTGCCTCACACTGCCTTGTTTGTTTAAGGCGGCTGTAATGAATTCAAGCCTATTATCTGATGTCATTCTGGAATTGCTTTGCATGACCTCTTCAATTTCATTCAGAAATGTTTTGGCATTGTGACTATCACCTGCATTTAACACTGTGCACACGTCACTGGACATCGATAGACCTCTCAGTACAACATTTAGAACGCCATCTGGTGTCTCTATGTTTGTTGAAAAATCTACAATGCCTGTTAATTGACTTTTTAGCATATCCAACGCGCCTGCATACTGACCATGCTGAAACTACATAAGTCTAAAGACTTTCTAATTTCAACGGCATGAAATTTTCTTCTTTCCATGATCTTCCATTCCACCCACCCTTCTTATTCATTCAGCACTGTACTGTTTGTATTGCTCTTTTTCAGTTTTGGGGTCTGTCTGTAATGGCTTTTTTTGTATTGCGACACTGAATCTGTGTCACTAACCATTTGCCCAATTTCAATTTAATCATAATCATTTTCACTGTTCCTTTCATCATCACTGATTACAATACAGTAACGTTTGCCATGTTCTGATTTACGCGTGTGTTTACGAGCCATAATTAAACACTACAAAATAGAACAAGCGATATCAGACACAAATTAAATGTTTACCATATGGTTATTCACCCATAATCATTTAATTTTACAAAAATTATGTTGAGCATTTCCATCATCATTCCCTCCTCCCTTCTAAGATGCACAACCTCTTTTTCAATTTTCTGGCATTTTCTTACTTGTTTTAATGCAACACTGGCTAATCTCTTGCCATTGTTTACTACCAAAGTCTTTATCGTAGAAAAGGTTTCAGTCGTAGTCATCTGGACACTGTTTTCAGAATCAAGACGTTTCGGCTCCCATCCGGAAGTCATTCTCAATTGTGAAAAAATTGGACGGGAACTGAATTTTTCACAATTGAGAATGACTTCCGGATGGGAGCCGAAACGTCTTGATTCTGAAAACAGTGTCCAGATGACTACGACTGACACCTTTTCTACGATAGAACACTCCTGGACGAATGAGGGACTACACCATCCTACCAAAGTCTTTGTTGTTCTATACATTAGCAGTTGCGTGTTAGTATGTCTCAGCACCCCTTCAAGTTCATTTTGTGAATAATTATAAATCTTGTTGTGATGTGGTTGTTTGACTCTTACGCTTTGTACCAATTATGTGGTGCATTGTTTTTTTACTGTGAGCAGATTGTTCCTCCTCCAGGGGAAAGTTGTTTTGTCCAACACTGTATCTGCGAATCAGTCCAGTTTAGCAGACATGAAGGGCCTGGAGCTTTTGAATCATGACGATTTTTCCCTGGGGTATATAATTCTGCCACCTCTCTCATCTGGGTGTTGTGAATCATGTATCTGTGAGTATCTGTGATCTCAATAGGACTGGTCGGGGTTGCAGGTTTGGATGTTGGATGATGGTTATTGAATGTTTGTTCCGTATCCCTGCATGGTTTTGAAACAATATGTCCTTACATAATCACATTCTGATGTTGTTTCATTTATTATGTTTAAAATGCCATATTTACCTGTATCAGCCTTTGTCTGTTGAGGGAAGGTCAGTCTCTTTTTGCAGCTTGGTATGTAGTTTGTGCCTAATATTTCTCCTGTATACCCCTATTGAAGCAGAAAACACACACAGACCCATACAGAAGTTAAATTATGAACAGTAATATATAAACAGTAATATTGATTGTGCACATTTGGATACAGAACACCAACTGTAATTTGGAGGTTTTTTGGCCGTAGATTTCTTCTTTGCTGCTGATGCCCAAGAGCATTCCCCACCACTTTGTTGCTCCTCTAGAAAAAAAATCAAGAATATGTTTGTTTTAAATCAATACATATGCTCTATATTCGTGTCATAGACAAATGCAATACTCTGTAACATCTTAAACAGCATTTAAAATAAAGTTTTGTTAATACTCACAAGATGCAAGAGCCATTTCTACAGTGTAGCTGTGTTCATGCCATGGTTTTGGGTTTTTGTCCTGTTATTTCCTGTTATTTTTTCCTGTTTAAGTTTTCTCCTCTCCTCATTTGTCTTGTTGTTTTACTTCCTGTCTTTGTTTGCTTTTCCCTCTAGTTTTGATTGTTTGCCCCACCCTAATTAGTTGCACCTGTGTCTCGTTGTCTCCCCTACTTGAGTGTATTTAGTCTGTGTTCTTCCTTTTTTCTGTGTCGGCTCATCGTTGTA
Source organism: Siniperca chuatsi (assembly GCF_020085105.1). Taxonomy (NCBI): domain Eukaryota; kingdom Metazoa; phylum Chordata; class Actinopteri; order Centrarchiformes; family Sinipercidae; genus Siniperca; species Siniperca chuatsi. Next base: position 26,292,152 of record NC_058054.1, read on the forward strand.
CCATTGTCCCTGTGTCAAGCATCCCAGCATTTGTTTCCTGTGAGATCTGTTGTTGTTATTCTTTGTCTCTCTTGGACCGTGTCTGGATTCTGGACTTTGAACTTTGCCTGCTCCCTGTCAGATTTGTTTAGTCTTGTTGGACTTATTCCCTGGTTTCAACCACTGCTCGCCTGTAACCAGTACAAGTTTTTCTTTACCAATAAAATTTATTGAACTGTACCTGCTCAGCCTCAGTGTCTGCGTTTGGGACCAATCCTTGGTTTCGCCTGCTGCCCTGCTTGACACATATCACAACAGTTCAATATTCTTCAGGTAGGAGGAAAGTAAGCGGCAGGCAGAGTCTCCAGGAGGAACTGATTAATGACATGACCCTGAAAAGGACTTCTCTCAAATTCTCATTAAATGTTATTTATATAGCACCAATTCATAACAAAAGTTATCTCATTGAACTTTTCCTATAGAGCAGGTCTAGACCGTACTTTATAATATTATTTACAGAGACCTAACAAATCCTACCATGAGCAAGCATATGGCGACAGTAACAAGAAAAAACTTCCTTTAAGAGGAAGAAACCTTGGACAGAACCAGACTCAATGGTGGGCAGCCAGTGCAGTGATGCTACCATCCTTTTGTTATGCTGCTATATGCCTAGACTTCCCATGATGCACTGAGCTCCTCTCTCCTCCTTTCCCTCTCCATCTGTATGCATTTTTATCCCATTAATGCATGTTACTAACTCGACATCTTCTCTCTCCCGTAGTTTTGTGCTTTCTCGTCTCTCTCCCTTCTCTCTTTCTGTTGCTTTCAGCAGGTATTTCTGCCTCTGGAGCTGCAGAGGCTGGATCTGTGATTGTGGGCCACCTGCTGCCCCTGTGTGAGGTTTCTGCCTCGTAAAGGAAGTTTTTCCTTGCTACTGTCACCAAGTGCTTGCTCATGGTGGGATTTGTTGGGTCTCTGTAAATAATATTATAAAGAGTACTGTCTATAGGAAAAGTACAATGAGATAACTTCTGTTCTGAATTGGCGCTATAGAAATACAATTGAATTGAATTATCAAGTATTCACTTTACAACAAGAGACTCATGATATTGTTTTGATGCAGACTAATAGCATTAAAAAAAACCCCACAGAAATGGTCAGAGACGGGAACATCACTGATATCAGAGATAGCTATTTTGATAACCCTTGTAATAACCAAATCTAATGTATTTCCATAGTTGTGGATGGCCGTCTTTACATGTTGCACAAGACCAAGACAGGCCAGAACATCTAAAAATTCCATAGCCTTAGAATCAGTAGTGTCGTTAACATGGAAGTTAAAATCACCAAATAAAATAATCTTATCATAACTGGTAAGAATGATTGACATAAAATCAGAAAACTCAGATAAAAAGTTGATGTTGTGCTTAGGGGGTCTTTGACTAAACTGCTACTCAGACCCGCCTCCTGTGGGTGCTTTCCCCCAGAGACATGCAGACAGGCGGAGGGGACGTGTAGGAAAAGCATATATGTTGTGCAGATGATTTTCTATCATATTTTACACACATTACTGGGTGCATTTCATATTTCAAATACTCAAATATTGACAATTTGTTTATTATTATTATTATTATTATTATTATTATTAGTAGTAGTAGTAGTAGTAGTAGTAGTGGGGGTTTTTTGTGGCTCAAGGAGAGCAGCGCCCTCTATTGGCCAGCCTCCACCGTAAAAAGGCATCACGGTTGCTTCTGTTTGACTTCCAGCTGTCACTGTAGGAGCACCTCCTCACATTCAGTTCTGAGACGACTTTGTCTTAGGTGTTTTACATAGATAATTTTCATAATACAAACACACACACACACAGAGAGAGAGAGAGAGAGAGAGAGAGAGAGAGAGAGAGAGAGAGAGAGAGAGAGAGAGAGAGAGAGAGAGAGAGAGAGAGAGAGAGAGAGAGAGAGAGAGAGAGAGAGAGAGAGAGAGAGAGAGAGAGAGAGAGAGAGAGAGAGCCTACAGACCATGGAAAAAATAGGATACCATGTTCCAAGATGGTGTCCTATTCATTCCTATGAAGGTTGCTCACTCTGGCCAGAAAAAAATTCAGGCATCTGAAATTTTCTGTATTTTGAGAGCCAAATAGAATAGTAATAGAATAGTAGATTGGGTCAGGATTTGGCCATGGCGAAGTACCACAGTGGTGCACTGAGATGATCTGGCGATGAGTGAAGGGTACCAAATATGCACCGTAGGAAATCACATTACACACTGGCAGCAGGATTGCCAGCCAGTTACTGTAATTTTTACAGTGACCTCACTGTAATTCAATTAGTTAGTTATTTACTGTGATTAGAGAATACAGGAATAATAATAATAATAATAATAATAATAATAATAATAATTATTATTATTAATACGGTAATTTACCAGATGCACATTTGCCAGTATAATGCTGTGATTTCTACAGTAAATTACCCAATATCATGAATGCTGTATTTAGATGAAATATGTAAAATACTGTATATCCAGTATATTTAGCTGATTTAACAGCTAACAAGCATTTTAAATAAACTACTTTAACTGCATAAGGTTTGCCATCTGTGTTGTATAATGCATATAAGTCAATTCAGCTATTGTTTCACTTAACATTTATTAACAAATCATTTGCAATCTCTGGATATCTTGGAAAAACTGGTTTAAACATTTAATTAAAATATAACTTACATTCACAACTGTTCAAAATGGTCTTACACAGTCCCTCAAGGGCATAAAGGATCTTTTAAAAATTCATTTAAAAGTCAATATTCAAAAATGGTCTCAAATAAGTCAGGTTTAAAAAAACACTGAGTGGGTTGGAATCACTTGTAACCAGCAACAGCTCATCTGCTACATATAGAAATAAAGACATGTCTCTAAAGTAACCCCAAATAAAGGCCTGGTCCCCTGACACTGAGGTAAAGAAAGGTCATCAACACCATTTGAGAACATGGTCTTACAATGTTACTTTTGAACTGGACGTGGAAGAACGCTGGAGTGGAATGTGGGGGTTATGAAGAATCTCATGTGGAGTCCTTAGTTCAACAAGGTCGGACAACTGACTGAGGTGAGTGCTAAGCCTTTTAGCCTGGCTGTGATTAGGTGCTGATGGGGAGCAGGAGTGTGATAGGGAGCAGGTGTGTGTGATTAACAGACGGTGGAGCCTGGCGTATCTGTGACAATAAGTATTTGTATGCATATATATAGAAATATATATAAAACAAAATAAATATATATATATATATATATATATATATATATATATAACAAAAGTTATCTCATTGAACTTTTCCTATAAAGCAGGTCTATATATAGAAATATATATATAAAACGATGTAACATGATTGTCATTTATGACATTTTCCTGGGTTACCAGTCGATTACGCATAAGGATGATGTCCTGTCATTCATATAATATGTGTTGAGTGTCTTTCAGCAACTAATGAGAGTTTTAACATGGAAGCATTAAATTGGTAACAAACAATTGATTCTTTAGGAAGAAATTACAACAGGAAAATAATTAAGACAGAACAGATCTGGAGTGGGAATGTTGTGCCGATGACATCACGTCACCACCCCCTGGACAGAAGACTAATAAAACAGAGAAAGCCCAATATCTAGGCTGTCTTCTCTTCAATACTTTGCAGACACTTAAAGTTCTGTGACTCGTCTGGACGGCAGCATGTGGGCTGTCTGAGACCCCAGCTCTTTTGCCCTCTGCCCTTTCCTACATTGGTAAAACAAGGCTTATGGTGAAGAGATTTGAACTGCGATTTGCTCATCCTGCCATAGTCAGGGTGAAGCCACTAACCAGGTGTAAGGCTACACATGGCTAGGATTTTATCTTTATCTTAGCCATACTCTTATCAGTCCAGTTCTTTATCAATACTGTTACTGGTTCTTTTTCATTACTTAAGAATTTGGGTTCTGGTTTGGGAGGACCAGTCTCAGCCAGCAGCTAAGTTTACAAGAATTTGACTAGTTATAAGATACGTTACAAACTAAGAAACAGTTAGGCTGCAAAAATAGAATACTATCATTTTAATATTGGGCTTCATTGCACACTGTTGAAGTAGAGGGGTTTCTTATGTTTTGGTCACTCAAGTGTGTGTACACTCTCTCAGTGTATACTTACCAAATACAATGAATCGCCTAGGTATGGTGTGTTGCTTGAATATCTGCTGCTGTGGCACACCTCTGTAAAAAACAGGATCCTCCAGTAGGAGGGTGGACACTGACCGACACAAGGGAAGCCGTGTCCATAACATAACCTAAAACAAGAATGTACTACTGTATAAAATATTTTCCTTGATATAGACATATATAGACAATGAAGTTCAATAATTATTAAGGTTGTGGTGCTAAGTGAAAAGTAATGTTTCCTGATTAATGCATAAAGTGTTGTAACAAAGCCTTTATTTTTATATAGTTTAGAATATACTGTAGATTATGAAAAGTGTCTACATTTGATAGACATACATGAGAGTTGTGAGAATAAAATGTGCATGCTCTCTGTACACACATACACATAATTCCAACAGCTGTGGGCTTTGATGTGTTTTGCCGAAGGTGTGCTCGTTTGTTGCAGAGTTATGATATGCTTCATTTTAATCAAAGATTCCATCGAACAGACCCTGGGAAGTGTTGTAATAAACTCTTTTCTGTCTGTTAAAGAGACAAAAAAGACACTCTTCTCGGTAGTCATATCTCTCTGCCCGGATCCTCCTGTTTTAGTTTCTCACAAACAACTCAATCCTTATCTTTACCCAATGTATTCAAGGACGTAATTATGTTTTTGTGTCTTTAATCAGAAATTTCCTTGTGTAATGGCAGCCTCATGCGGGTAAAGACTGTCAATGATTTCCATGTTTTGATTATGGACCAATAGGGAATATCCCAACAACCAGCCAGGAGGAGCATGTTTTGAAAATATAAGTGAATACACAACTCAGCCTGTTCAGTTGCTTCATGAACCAACTCGGTTTTACATGTACTTTGTTTTGATATTACAGTAAAATCTATATTGCACTGGACTCTATTCAACTCAAGTGTTTTATTGAAAAAGAATTAAACAGTGTGTGATAGGACCTGAAGACATCTGGTCCAGCTGAAGGTTTTTCTCCCACATTTATTGGCGAGCCAGCCAGGAGGGCAGTAAGGCCTCTGGCTTGGACGAGGCAACTGCAGCTCAGAACAATGGTGGCCACCAAACAGAGGTAAGCAGAGCCTTTTATCAAAACCTGCAAATACTGGTTGGATCTGAGTGCAGTGGGCTTTTGCCCGGGTCACAGACAGTACGTAGCCTCTCCTCTAAAGAATCTAAAATATAAAAAGAGTTCTATGTGATTCTAGTGTAACTGTGTGCAAGCATGCATTAATGAATGAATAATAATGAATACTAACCTACAAGCTATGAGGACAAGGCCTGAGAATTAAGTAGTTATAACTTGTGTATATATTGATATGTTTTATGAGGTAAGACCTGTGGATAAACGCTCATTCAAAAAGGCAGAATAAACCATCAGGTGAGGTCTGAACGAGCAGGCAATCAAGTAGTTATGACTTGTGTGTATATTGATATCTTTTTTGAGGTAAGACCTGTGGATAAATGTTCATTCAAAAAAGCAGAATAAACTGTTGGATGAGGTCTGAACGGGAAGGCGAAACTGAGGGGCCACAGTGACTACTGGTCAGAAGTGAGAAATTGTGTAGGAATGTAAGCTGCAGCAAAAGTACGGATGAGTGATCCATTTTGTGCATTGAGCGAATGTGTGACAGGCCTTATGTGTTGAAGTTAACACAGGCTCAGTTTGGAGCCATAGTAGTAAGATAGAGGGTAGAGACAGAGAGGATTACGAGGTTAAAAGAGTTTTGATAATTAAAGTGAGTGCAAAATTGTCCCTGAATCTGGAAGCACTACTGATAAAACCTCGGAAGGGGAGAAACAAAATACTGTGTGTAAGGTGATTGACATAAGACTGTCAGTGGAACATTTTGTGACTTGACCCAAATAAATTTATTTTCAAAACTGACAATAGTTTGAGCCAGAGCCATTTGCAAAAGAGTGTTATAAAAGGTGTGTGGCATACGCATCAGGTTCTGACTGCCCGCATAGTAAGAGGACAGGGTTATATTATCACCTAGCAACAGTTAGGGGCGTAAAGGAGAACAAGAGCAAATACTAAAACAACAAAACACAGTGTGGTGTAAAAAAATTCTTGTGCATTTTTGCAGTGTTGTTTGTTGCGCTGTGGATTGCCGTACTTCGATGGATAGTTTGATTTAGATGTACGATATAAAGACACAAGGAATATGCGCACATTTTTGGCTAGAAAGAACATATAAAACTTTAGAAGGAGTGGAGCAATATCAGGATGCACAGCTAATTAATTTAAAACTTTGGCAAATAACTAAGTGGGTAAATCTAAGACAAGTACAGACTAATTTTAAAGAATAATGTTCTGTGGATGCCATTCTTAAAACGACTGGACAGCGGGAACGTTGCAGCCAGTATTAGAGCAACTCTGCCGTGACCAAGAAGGGATAGCAACAATCCCTCTTAACCCATTTTTAGGGGTGCCAGACGGCCATGCTATTTAAGGAGAAAACAGACTACTGCTAAATCCACGATTGTGCCTTACCATAAACCCCAGAAAAGTCAGGTGGGAAACAGGCAAGTGGGGAAAGATTATTAGAAAAATCAAAGCTGATGGATCAGAAAAGCTGATTGATTTTGACTCTCCGAGAGAATATAAAGCTGCAGTAACAGCAGGTAAAATAATAGAGCTGATTGGAACCAGGGAGTCAGGGATACATGGGAGCACAAACAGGAAAAATGGGGAAGAGCACTTAAGTAAAGGGGTAACTACCCCAGTGAAATTGATCGTGAAAAGATATCCAAACTACAAAAAACAAGTTCTTAAGTGTACGAAGAAATGGAACAAAAGAAGAGTCACAAGCCAATAGTGGCCACCAGAGGGCACTTTTGACACAGCTTGCTGTGATGGGGTGGAAGCAAGTATCAGATATCACAAAGCATCTGACACCAGTGAGAAGAGGATAGGAAAAAGACACAAGGAGAGGGAAGTATTGAACTGAAGAGGGAGACACGGACTGGAAGTCAATAAAGAAATTGAGAGAGATAGTGGGAGATGAGAATAGGGAGTGAGGAGGTAGAAAGGAGACAGGCCTAAAGACTAGACCAGACCTGCCGCCATGGCCAGTTAATTCACCACCCTACCCTGGTGACAAAAACTCTTTTTAGAACAGGACAATTTACAGTGGTAGAGGAGGTTGATGAGCAAAAACACGTAGTTCTGACAGGTGAGATGGAGTTTCAGCTGCTCAAAGGAATGCTGAAAATAAGGGTAGAAGGAGAAAGGGCATCTCAAATTTCACCCCCTAGTGAGTCCTCTAGTATACATGACGGAGGAATCATAGATGACCTAATAGATTTGGGCCCTACCACCCCTTACAGTGAACCAAGAGCAATGCTTGACAGACAACAAGAAAAGATTTATGCAGTGCACACTCCAATCTGTCGTAAGTACGATCTTCGAACCCCAAAAAATGCAGAATACTGTGATGTCTTTGCAATCCAATACACACTTTATTAATAATAAATTTGAATGGTGGGAAGGGGTGTAGTAGTTTCAGAGCGAGGCCAGCGATGTGGAACTTGGAAATCCCAGGAAAGCGGCAGTGATGGTGAACGAGCAGTGTAGACTGATGACGACAGGCAAGGTGAAGCTGGCTGGAGAAGCAGGCAGACAGGAATCCAGGAAACAACAGGAGCGGTGATCACCAGCACCGGGTAATCCTTTAGGCAGAGCAAAAAAGACAGGATCAAAAACACGAGGGAAAAAACACACTTGCAAAAGGTACTTAGCTCAGAGAGCCTAGACGTAGTTGTCATACAATGTACGGGGACGATCTGGCGTCGGTGTTGTGGAAAAGCCTGGTATATAAGCTGTGAAGACTGATGAGTAGATAGGAGACAGGTGTGCCGGTGATCAGCAGCAGGTGGGAGGTTCCTAGAGCCAGGCAGGTAACATACACACACACACACACACACACACATATCCAAAGACAAGTAGGGGACCCACAAGACACACCAGGAAGGGGAACACAACAGAGCACACAGGGCTGGAGAGGAAAAGGTGGCAGACTACCACACAATCAGTCTGATTATTCTAAGAAGAACATAATATTGACATGATGATGTCAACTCTCTTGCAGCAAAAAGATGCTAATGCTGTGCAGCCTATGGTCTATTGGGCAAGGCTCATGCCAGAAGACTCTATGTTGAAATACCAAAAAAAAACAAGCAGTTTCCAGCTGCCCTTGCACTGTACCCTCAAATTTGATGCGGAACAAAGGGACACTATAGGGGACTATGAAAAGTGTTGGGATGAGTAGATCAACCAGCACATACATCAAATAATAACTGAAGACATCTACATTGGACCTCAAGGATCAGCAGCGGCTGTCCAACTCCCAGACCAGTTAAAATCCTGGTTTCAAGTGAAAGACTCCTCACATCACACTCTATTGCTGAATGCCATGAGTCACATGATTTGGGGCCAATGGTCAAGGCAGCACTACAAGTGCAACAATGGACATCAACAGATAACTATAACATACACACCTCACAAGACAGACTGTATGTATCTCTCAAGACAATTGACCAGTCACTGACAGAGAGTCCTGCTAGATGACAGACCACTCCCACAGATGAGCCTCACTGTAGCACAAGAAAAGCTCTTAGAACAAATACCAGACTGTTTGTGGTCGAAGCACAAGACAGATGTAGGATTGGTAAAATCAGCACAGCCAGCACACATTGCAGTGAGACCAGGTGCTGGATTACCAAACCAAAGTCAATATCCGCTCTCTCACAGGCAGTGGCAGGAATAAAGCCCACAGCTGAAGGTTTACTGCAGGCTGGAGTGTTGATAAAGACCCAAAGTCCATGCAATTCTCCAATCTTTCCAATAAAGAAACCACACAAGTAGTCCAGTGACTACAGGTTAATATATGACTTGTGTATAGTGAATGCTGTAGTGAAGGAAGAAACTCCGGTAGTTCCCGATCCACACACTTTACTGTCAAACATTCCACCAGATACCCAGTGGTACACAGTGATTGATCTATACTCTGCACTTTTCACAGTTCACCCTTGCACCCTTTTTGCATTTACCTATCAAGGTCAACAGTTCACGTACACGCGGATCCCACAAGGGTTCTGCCACAGTCCTTCGATGTTTAACAAGAGTATTGTCACAAGATTTGCAGCATTTTGACATAGATAGCACTCTGATCCAATATGTCGATGATTTGCTAATTTGTAGTTCCTCGAAGTTCCTCGTAGTTCCTTCAGTAGCAGTACTGCAGGCACTGGCACAGGGAGGTCACAAGGTCAGTAAAGATAAACTACAACTATGCCAGCAAGAGGTAGAATATCTAGGGAGACAGTTGAGTGGTGACAAAAGACCCTGCTATTAGGGATTGGCAGCAGCAGCCTTTGCCTACCAAAAAGCCTCAACAGTAACAATGGACCACCCAGTGACATTGTACACATCTCATCAGCTGCATGCGCTACTTACAAGTCCCAGATTTGTACTCAACCAGGCAAGGAAAACAGGGTATGAGGTTATTCTGGCAGCACCAGAACTTAGCATTCAATGATGTAATACCATTAGTCCTGCTACCAAAATGGTTCTGCCTTCAGACGGCTCAACGCATGACTGTGCGACACAAACAGACGCATTCTTAAAAGCAAAATCAAATATGCATGATGAGCCCATAGACACACATTTGACATTGTTTGTTGATGGCTCAAGCTTTAGAGATGAAAAAGGAAATCATGCTGGATATGGCATTGCACAGCTCAACACCGACAATCAAACATTCTCCCAAGTTTAAGTCCAGGCAGTAGATCAGCCATGTTCAGGACAGTGGGCAGAAATCAAAGCACTCACAGCAGCATGCAAATTGACTCCAGGTAAGCGTGTCAACATCTACACCGATTCAGCTTACACTTATGGTGTCTGTCACATATATGGAAACATATGGAAGCAACAGGGTTTCCAGAGAGCAGATGGAACTCCCATCATGCATGGGGCATCAATTTCACACACCAGTAGCACACAGCAACAGCTTTGCAGACGAATTAGCTAGAAAGGCGGCAATAGGTCCAACAGTAATGAAACTGGTATTAGCTGAGGACCCAGGTCCAGTGGGTGACTTGTCATCTCTCATTCAGTCACAACAGGCAGCCAGTATCTATGAAAAAGGCATCTGGCTGAAAAGAGCAGTCAGAACAAAACAAGGGCCACACAAGGACCTATGGTCGGTCCAGCTTTTCATCACCGCTTAGTGGCAACAATGTGAAAGGCACTAGGGATTAAGCACATGCTAGATTGTGTGTACCATCCGCAGAGTCAAGGAATGGTCGAGAGAGTCAATGGCAGCCTGAAGGCTAAAATAGCTGTGCAGATCTGCGCAGAAGGCCAGGAAGGCAGTAGAATGAAATGGGTCGATGCCTTACCTCTGGCACTAATGAGCATGAGAATGCAAACTAACTGCAGCACGCATCTAATGCCGCCTGAAATGCTTACGGGTCAACCCATACCAGTACCATACTTAAGAGCTCCATACAATGGTCCTCCGCTTGAGCAGCTTGAAGCAGAACTGGCTAATTATGTGTGACACTTAACTGTTATACACAAAGCCATTTTCCAACAGGTAAAAGGAGTCACAGAGGAGTGAGAGTGAGATCCCTGAGGACCTCCAGAAACTACAGCCCAGAGACTGGGTGCACATCAAAACCTTCAAGAGAACTTGGGATGAGCCCAGACGGACGTGACCATACAAAGTGGTCCTAGCAAACACCAACAGCTCTCAAGGTTGAAGGTAAAAATGTTTGGTTTCATTTGAATCACTGATGCAGAGATGAGGAGCCAGGACGAACTCTAGATGAAATCAGAGACACGCTACGTGGAGACAGTTTACAGGCAGACCCAAGCAAAGGACCTAGCGGAGTCAGGCATGGTTCATGAGGAAAGGCAAAGGACAGCAAGGAAGATGGCGGGGACAGCATGCCCATGGCATCCCCTCAGGAGGACAGGGTGTGGCCTGAGAGGAACGATGGCAGTCTGGCTCCTGATTAGCCTTATCATAGTCACCCCAATACTCCAGTTAAGTGAGTATTGTGCTACAGCTAACAAGGTTAACAAAGCCACTTACATGCCAACAACAACCGACCAGGCATACATAGACCACTGTAGAAACAGCACCAGGAACTTGACTGTGCACGCTGTAGCATAACCAAGACTATCCAAGGGCAGAACAGAATTAACAGACAAACAGAAAACTGTGCTTTAGCTGCAGGAACAGTGATGGCCTCACAAGGGCAGCTACCCCTGGGCTGCCACTTCACAAGTGTTGCGAGAAAAGAGGACATACTGTAATAGTAATTGGATGCCTGAAAGACCACTGTGTGAATGTGGAGTTAGAAAAGATCATGGGATTGCAGAGGGCACAGAATCTAATTGGTATGTGGCCAGGGAGGTCAGAAGTGAGACCGCAATGGCAGGTTAAATCAGGGAGTGAAAGAAAATGAGATATCAGTTCAGCTCAGAGCGAGGCCCACTTGAGTATGTTGATGTCACTATGGAAGCAACAAATGGTTCCAGAGAAAAATAATCTGTTTTATGAGTGGATGGAATTCTCTGCCAAACAGACAATTAAAGAAACGTGCATAACATGTTCGAGGCGATGGCATGTGGATGGCAGGCGGCAGAGTTGTCGGTGTGGCTGCTGCCACTGCTTTCCGAAGTCAGACACCGCAGATTCGGGTTGCCAGCTCTCTGACACCCTCCCCTGCCCCAGGGGCGAAATACCGCCTTCCGGTAAGAATCCAACAGGGTATACACCGGGCAATGGTGGGTTCGGGCTGCACGCAGTCCATTATTCACCAGAACCTGGTTCGACACCGGGCTTTGGTGGAGGCTTGCTGTGTGGATATTAAGTGTGTACAAGGAGATGTTCACAGATACCCTGTAGTGTCTGTAGTGGAAATTAGACATCAAGGGAAAAAATTTAGTGTTAAAGCAGTGGTTAGTTCCTGCCTGATGCACCCCCTGGTTTTGGGTACAGATTGGCTTGGGTTTGATGGATTAGTGAGGCACTATGTGGGGGTCTGTTCACGACCGTCAGGGACATGGGATATGTGTGCTGTGCTCAGTGGCGACGCAAGGTTGTTCGATGCTGCAGATGGGGAGGGGGAACCGGCGGCTCCTCCACAGGAGATATCGCAGGCTCCTGTGTTACCCTCCACGGAAAATTTTCCACTGGAGCTGTCTCGTGACGACACTCTAAGCCCAGTCATATCCACACTTTTCAGTGATCAGGGACAGGCTGTACAGAATGAGTCGTGACACTCAGACAGGGAAAGAAGTCACGCAATTGTTAATACTAAAAAGCCGTCGGGAAACGACCCGATGGCCGGGCATATGGGGTGTAATAAAACATTAGACCGGATAATGGTCCAATTCTATTGGCCTGGGATTTGGGGAGACGTTTGCCGTTGGTGTGCGTCTTGCCCCGAATGTCAGATGGTTAACCAACCAGCCATCCCGAGAGCGCCTTTGCCAAAACTTTGTCCTTGATCTGTAAATTTGTGCACAAGGATCAGCACAATTGGGATAGGTGGCTAGATCCTCTGTTGTTTGCAGTGCGGGTACAAATATGTTTCCTGATTAATGCATATAGTGCTGTAACAAAGCCTCTATTTTTATATAGTTTAGAATATACTGTAGATTATGAAAAGTGTCTACATTTGATAGACATACATGAGAGTTGTGAGAATAAAATGTGCATGCTTTCTGCACACACACATACCAACAGCTGTGGGCTTTGATGTGTTTTGCCGAAGGACGGAGGGTGCTCATTTGTTGCAGAGTTCTGATATACTTCATTTTACTCAAAAATTCCATTGAACAGAGTCTGGGAAGTTTTGTGATAAACTCTTTCTGTCTGATAAAGAGACAAAAAAGATGCTCTTCCTAGGAGTCATATCTCTCTGCCCGGATCCTCCTGTTTTAGTTTCTCACAAACAACCTTATCCTTATCTTTACCCAATGTATTCAAGGACAGTCGAGGTAATTATATTTTCGTGTCTTTAATCAGAAGTTTAATTGTGTAATGGCACCCTCATGCGGGTAAAAGCGTAATAGCACAATAATGCACAACCAATCAGAGACTGTCAATGATTTCCATGTTTTGAGTATTGATCAATAGGGAACATCCCAACAACCAGCCAGGAGGAGCATGTTTTGAAAATATATGTGAATACACAACTGAGCCTGTTCAGTTGCTTCATGAACCAACTCAATTTTACATGTACTTTGTTTTGATATTACAGTAAAATCTATATTGCATTGGACTACTCAAGTGTTTTATTGAAAAAGAATTAAACAGTGTGTGAGAGGACCTGAAGACATTTGGCCCAGGTGAAAGTTTTTCTCCCACATTAAAACAGATAGATAGATAGATAGATAGATAGATAGATAGATAGATAGATAGATAGATAGATAGATAGATAGATAGATAGATAGATAGATAGATAGATAGATAGATAGATAGATAGATAGATAGATAGATAGATAGATAGATAGATAGATAATGTGGCTTTCAGCGATGTACTTACATCTGCAAAGATCAGAAGTCCAGCCTGATCCTCTCGTAAATGTGCCAGGCCTTCTTTTTCTTCTTCGATGGATAGGATATTTTTTTATATAAACTTTATTTGTGGGTTTGCTCTTGAAGATGTCATTGAGGACTCTACTGCACTCCTGCATGGCCTGGTTAAGTGTGACATATTCCAAAACTAAACTAACCATATTAGATTTATGTGGGCAAAACTTACAAGTGATCATCTTGAACCTTGTGTTTATGCATGCTAGCTATATTTAATTCCCATGCTCAGAAAAGAATAATGCTATCTGGAGCCAGACATTGCTTTGATTTTCCCAATCATCACAGACGTAAATACTATGCTCAATTTAATATTCACCAATAATGCATAAAGGTTTAGAGTAAATCTAAATAAAATGGCTTAGCTGACAGTTGCAAAGGACCGGGTAATGACACCCAAATATATTACTTCTTGTTTTGTCTTTTCACAGTTAACTGCCCAGCATATGCAAACCTCATATCTTACATTTAAACAACACACTCGCTGGATCACATTGACACTGGAGCTACAAAGAGCGGGTGTCAAAACACATGGCCTAAGTTTAATAAAAGTGCACACTGAGATTTTCCCATAGCTAAAATCTACGACTGAATTATTCTAATAATTGCTCTACAGGCAACGTAAATGCAATGGCCACCTAAAAATAACTTTACTTTAAAGGTAACTGGAACTTGTTTCTCTGCCTTATGCTGTCAACTGCACTTACTCAGGCTGACAATAAACATGATCTGTTCATCTGTTCACGTCATCACACTGCACCCTTAGCATCACGGTACAAATTTCCTAGAACCAAATGCATAAAAACGAATCCCTGTAAACACACATGCATAATTTAACCGTACAAGGCAGACTTTGCATCAAAGAGAGATGTTGTTGTGTTGACAAATTATTAGTAACGTTAGCAGAAGTAAGCTAACATTAATAGAACAAATCCACGTCTGACTAGTTCTGTTAACTGCTTAGGAGAGCATCATAATGTTCACTTACTTGTATGAACCGTGAATGTAGACAGCCTCTGTCTGAGCCTTAGAAATAATGTTACCTTGATAATAGGACTAATATACCTTATAATTTCTGAATATCACGTTATCACTTGTATATCAATCTCTTCTTCTCTCTGGGTAACTTGTGGAGTGAGAAAGTCATGACGCTACTATATATTTTCACTTATACTTCAACAGTTTTACAACAAACTGAGACTTTCTTGACTTGAAAAATTATCTTTTAAACATCATATGTGTAATTCATGGCACAATTCAAACATGATCAAAAATGTATTTGTCTCTCACCTCTGACTACAGTACATATTTTTTCAGAAATAAGGTCCCACGGTGGTCCACCTGAAGGGGAGGGACTTCGCCTCTCTATAACGGGGCCTAAAGATCCTTAATGTTACAGATGACATTAACTAAGCTAGATAGGTTAGTATTAGCAACAGCAAAGATAACCTTGCTAGCGACAAACAGTGATATATTGTTAATGTTACATTCATAAAAGGAAGTTGCCAAGCATTAAGAGTAAAAATACTGAAATAACATTTGAATTAAAAAGAGACACTTACCTCTTCTTGCCTTGTGCCATGTACTATTACCACTCTGCTACTATGTAGCCTACCACTTCTTACCGCTGCCAATAAACCTGACCGGTAAAGATCCCACAATGCATCTAAACTATATAAACTTTACTACTTTACTACTTTACAGTAGGTTAGATCAGCTGCTCACAGCAATTTCCTATATTTTGGAGTAGCAGCCAGTTTACTATGAAATCATGATTTTACAGCAATTCATTAAGGTATAACTAGTACATAATGGGTTACTGTGATTTTCTACAGTACATAATTTGTTACTGTGATTTTCTGCAGTAAATTGTTGGCTACTGTAATTTTCTGCAATAGTGACTTGATTACTGTGATTTTTCACAGTAACTCTTTGTTTACTGTAATTTTTGTTTGAATACACAGTATTCAACTGTGAAATAGTATACATTAATGTACTGTGCACAAACACGGTAAATTACTGTGGATTTCACAGGCATTTTTTACAGTGTATGTTTTTGCTTAAAAGCCTGTTATTCCTGCTGCTGCGCCTGCCTCAGACACACCACTGTGCCACAGAAATTCATGAGTCGCACTTTGTAACACTTGAGTGACAACTGGAAAAGGTCATTAATGTTCTAACACAGTGATGGCCACGCTTTCAGTTATCAAATGCCATTCACAGGAAAAATGTCATTTTTGTCACCAGGAAAAGGCTAAATAGTGTCACCCAGTTTGTGTCTTTGATGAAGCGGCAAAGATCAGCCTTCAGTTTCTGCAGCTCAAGGCGTGAGGGGAAGAACAAAGAGCATGATTGAGGTGAACACAGGAAATCTGTGGCCCACACTTCCGCCACGTGTCTGAAATGAATCATTTTACTTTGAAAAAACTAAATCAAATCAATATCTATGTCAGAATAGGCAAAGGGAAATTCAAATTCTTGCTATCTCTTTATTCTGTGATCAAATTACAGTTACAGTATGCAGGGTGTGGATCACATTTTCTTTATATTTTGCCATTTCCTAGCAAAAGCCTGATCTGAAGCACCAGATTACAGGGACCTTTCCAGAGTCCCTTGGTACATCTGATTAAGCAGTGTTGCTATTAACAGAGCTACAAGTCTCAGCAGAGCTGCCTTTAATAGCATCAAAGAGGAAAGGCGAGAGATTAAGAGAGAGGGAGGAAAAGGAGGGGAGAAAAATTAAATATACAGCTACACTGGAGAATAGAGATGACAAAATTGTTACTTTAGTGCCAGTGCAGGTATGACACAGCAGCAGAGCAGCTCTTTTGACCTGCAGCCAATTGAATTATCACCTGGAAACTAATCCTCAGCATGTTGTAGTTTCTCTGTAATCGTGTTGATAGAGCCAGGACACAACACCATCCAGCTTCACACTCACTTGTTCTTCACAGTGCTCTGCTCTGCTAACTGACCACTGTTTTGCTGAGGTCAGCACTGTAAGGAGAACCTGAGGTAGTGCCCAGGTATGTCAGGCTTTCTGCGAATTTTGAACCAGCCCACTTATCCGACCTTTATAATTCTTCCATTTAGTTAACACAGAATGATGCTCAGTCTGTATCAAAGAGTAATCACCAAATTCATTTCAGCCACATAACAGCTAATGTTGCGCATGCAGTTCATGCACATAAGTGCGATCTGAAGAAGATTTTTATGCTTCCAGTCTAGGCTGTGAGCGCTGCCAAAACGTGTGACATGCTGCTTTTGCCACCAGGCTGAAAACCAATGTTTCTCTGCCCTTTGTGGTTGGCACTTTAAGGGATAGGGTCACAATTTTTCAAGTCTGTCTTAGTCAGGTTCCCATATGAACATTGAAACAGGTTTTTCTTGCTGTAATCATTCCTACTGTCCAGGGACATATAAAAAGGGAATTTCATACCATTCTGCTAAAGCAAAAGTTGACTGTATGAAGCCTATTAAGCCTAATTTACCACATATCTTAAAATTGAGCAAATTGTTGTAGACTTGCTGGCTAAGATGACAGCCCCCACTTCCAAACCAGCCCCCCATCCCTCCACTAGTGGTACCTGCCAGGTAGTGCATCCACATAAGGAGTAAGATAGAGGATGACAGAGGACAGGATGAATGAGTCAAAGTGGCTCTTGTTCTACATTCTTTTTAAACTTCACTCATTTTTTTAAACGAGGTATTTTTGTTAAGAATGCAGAAAAAGGACGTACATAATAATAAACGGCTACAGATCCAATAAAAAGCAATCGCCCCCCCAACCTGCAAAAACAAACAAAAATGAATTAAAGTGCAAGCAGTGATGAAAGGGCCCTCACACCTGACCGCACGTCAAGGTGTGACGCAGCCTCGGTGTTGTTGTCTCTTAATTTTTGTTCTGGACGCTGCACAAAGGAGTAAATGTCACATCCTGTGTCCGCTCTGTGGTGCTAGAGAACACCCACTAATTATACGTTATGTTCCAGTATATCAAGTGTACACCACACCCTGAAATTTTCATGTAAATCAAATGATGATTGTCACGCAAGGCTTACTTCCTGTTACCAGTAGGTGGCACAATGACTACAACTCCTAATTGACATGTAGATGTCCTCAGACTGGAACTCTTATCAAATATGTGACAGTCCGGGAAGCTTTTGAGTTTCCATCATGGTCCAATCTTCACAATGAAGCATCATCAAGGTCTTAAGACTTTGCTTAACAAATTTGAGGTGGATCTGGTTAATCTGCCAGGAGTAGTTTGTAAGACTATAGGGACTGTAACTTCCTGCTGCCAGTAGGTGGCGCTATGACTGTGAATGAATATGGGCATGTAGATGTCTTCAGGTAGGGACTGACATTAAACATGTGAAGTTCGAAATTATGCCACAGACGTTCAACAAAAGTAATATAGCATCATCAAGGTCTTAAGGCTTCAAATTTGAGGTGGATCTGTTTAACCTGCTATGAGCAGTACATGGAAATTTGATGCCACCCCACGGACATGCCCTTCAACGAAAAACTCACACTTAGCACAATTTTTCATTGTGAAGGTCTTTAGATTACACTGTAAACAAGTCGATCCGATTAATTCTCTAGGAGGTTGTTAAAGTACGGAGCCTGTAAAGTGCACATTCAATTCAAAATGGCTGACTTCCTTTTGGTCTTTAGGGTATGGCTCCAAGAGGCTTTTTCGTAAGTCTTGGGATGATACATCTGTCTCCCAAATTTCGCAGATCTAGGTGAAAGGTAGCGTGGGGGCTACTTGAAGGCTAACTTCCTGTTACCAGTGGGTGGCGCTATGACTAATATTCAATATTGTCCTATAGATTTCTTCAGGCCAGGAATCTTATCAAACATGTGAAGTATGGGACTGATTTGACCATGTACACTTAAGTTACTTCCTGTGTCATAGCGAAACATCAACATTCAACGCCACACCACGGACATGCCACGCCGTTCAACAAAAACTTACAAGCTTCACAGTATAGCATCATCAATGTCTTAAGGCTTTTCTGCCCAAATTTGAGGTTGATGTGAACCAGCTAAGAGGATTATGTCAAAGCATAAAACGTGTCTTTTACTGTTGCCAGTAGGTGGCGCTATGACTGTGACTGAATATTGGCATGTAGATGGCTTCAGAGTGGGACCCTTGTCAAACATGTGAAGTTTGGAGCAGATTTGACCATGTACACTGAAGTTATAACAACTTCCTGTTTCATGGCGAAACATCTTTGGGTCTTGGGGTGATACAAATTTTGAATATGTAGGTGAAACGTAGGCCGGGGGCTGCTTTTTTTCTATTTTGTAGGCGGCGCTATGGAGCCATTTTGCCACAAAATATGTAAATGTTCGGCACTTCTGACAAGTGTTCAAAGTTTCACGAGTTTTCGAGCACCTTTAGCCCCTCAAAACTGTGATTCACTTGCAGCAGTCGCTGCTCGGGCCCTGGCATCAATATAGAGATCATGCAGTGAGGTGATGCCACTGTTTGACCATATATCAAACGCTGCATCTATTGTAGAGGGGATGAACATATGTTTTTTTGCTACTAGTGCAGCAAGTGGAGGGTCATTAAGTTTGAAATGATGTCTAAACTGATACCAGATCTTAATAGTGTACTTTACAATCGGATGTAACTTCACTCAGATTTGATGTCAGTAACATTATTTACTAGATTTTAGATATGTTTTCCAGGGAGACATTCTTGAGTTTATATAGTGACTGACTAATAATAGTTTTTTTTTTTTTAAACGGTATTAATTTTTTAGTAATAAAGCTCTGATTGAAAATTCGGCCATGACATCAAAGCAGCCAGGACTGCCACTTGCTGTGCGGATTTCATTTACACCTGGCTGACACAATGCGAGCTAGACCACCTCCACATGTTGTCTGTTCCGATAGTATTCTGAACATGTGTTCTGCATGCTTTTACTGTACACCTGCATTAACATGCGTTTTTCCTGATCCATATAGGATATCCACAGACAGATGTGTTGATGCTAGGTGCAATTGGGGTTAAGTTAGTCATTTCCTGTGCAGAAAGGATTTCCTATTACTATCTGTGTTCATATGAAACCTTTAATTCCACTAATAATCAGAAGAAAATGCTTTCTGTTAAACACCTCAGTCAAAATAAAATGGAGTAAACAGGATCATTCTGAAAGAAATCGGTTTGAAAAGGTGGATAAAACTTTTATGATCCAATCATAAGATAAAAATGTGTCAAGTAAACACTCTTTCCTATCTACAGTAGGTTGCATCTGCATTGAGAATTGAACCCACTTATCTGTTGAAGCCACACTTGTTAATTCAGACTGATAAGCTGCTGGCGCTTGTACCCATTTGTTCCTCACTTGCAATCCAATAATCAGAATGGGTCAGAAAATACACTGAAAGCTTCTAAACATGATTGTTTTCTTTTTGTAGGGACTTTGTGTTACATCTTTTATTGGATGAAAGAAAAGAAAAAACATTGTCAGAAATTCAGAACAGGGATGTACACTTTAACAGTAATGCATCAAATTTATATTTCAGGCAGCATTATCCATTTGGCCTTTTGTTTTTCATGTTTTATCTAATAACCATTTTTCCTTATTCCACACAAATCCTCCTAGGGGAAAATAAAACTATTTAATTCTCTTTGGTGCTCTCCCTTTCTTGCCTTTTGAGGTTTTTTTTTTTTTTTTTTGCTCTTGTGTGAAGCAAACAAAGAGTGTGCAGGATAATATTTGAACTTTGGAAATTACACCATTTCCATAAGGAAACTTTAAAACTGCTGCAGAACTTCAGAGAAAAAGGGAAAGTGAACACAGTAAGTTGAAGGCTGTTAGTGGAAAAGCTGAGCTGCTGATAGATGATGCAGAACACACTGCAGCAATGAGACTTTACTCCCATCAATTAATGACTTTTCTCTTCTGTTGAAAACACTGATGAGTCTGTTATAAATCTATGAGGGGATTTTCACAACCAAACACCACAGGCACGTTAACTATGTCATTTACACCCTTCAACACACACACACACACATACACACACATTTGTGTTTCCATCACTTTTGGGGACATTCCATTGACTTAAATTCATTAATTCCCTGGAGACTTACACTAACCCTAACCACTACTTGCCTAACCCTAACCTAAACCTAAGTCCCCACATTGTAACTGTGTAAACGGATTTATGTCCCCACAACATTAGTAATAACCCCCGCCTCCACACACACACACGTGCTCAGCAAAAGAGAGATTGATGTGTGATTCTAACCATCTGTTATCCACAACAACTTGCATAGATGAAGGTCTTCACTCTTAGCTTTTTAACCCTCTTTACAGTCATCTTGTTTTTGAAAAGTGCTATATACATTAAGTTTATTATTATTATTAATATTATTATTATATGGAGGTGGTAGGTATGTTTTTAATCTTGAGTCTCTAATTGGAGTGATTTTCAAACTGTAATTACACATGCCAGAACCGCTGGTTACCATGATTAAATCTTATGTGACCAGCCCCTGGTTGTTGCAAAATAACAATTGTCCTCTTTTGCAAATTAGATTGGTTGGTCATCGATCTTTATTTTGTTGTGCAAATCATCAGGAGTGTTGGAGGCGGCTGTGGCTGTCATGTGGTCATTAATCTGTTAGTTCAATTTTGTATTGAAAGGAAGATTTCATTTTTACAGGAATTATCAGGTTATGCTACATTGTGAAGACTTGAAATTTGTGCACTAACACTCTCAAAATTTCCCACAATAGAACGAAATAGCATATACATTACCTTTTACTAACAATCCCACAATGCAATGCGTTTTAATAAATGTGAAGTCATTCAGTCACGTGAAACCAAATAATGATGATTGGTGCTTTGGTGGATGTAAATAAGTACAATGTTGTCATGAAATCAGTTAATTAATTGTGGGCTGCAACTGGAGCCCAGGTTTTTTTTGCTTATATTCGCTTACATTATGGCAAATTCGTACCACTAAAAGTATGCCGAAGTAGCTATTAGCAGTTCCTGTTTGCAATGTCCCTCTGGATCAAGCTGTGATCAAGCAATCCTTCCTGTGGAATCAGATCCCAGTTTGAGTTTGGTAGGCAGACGCCATCTCCACATTTAAGAGTAGGCTCAAGACCTTGAAAATGCTTATAGTTAGGGTTGGATTGGGTGAGTCCCAAACCATCCCGTAGTTATGCTGCTATAAGCCTAGACTGCCGGTAGACTTCCCATGATGCACTGAGTTCCTCTCTCCTCCTCTCCCTCTCGACATCTCTCTCCTGTAGTTATGTGCTTTCTTGTCTCTCTCCTCTCTCCTTCTGTCGCTTTCAGCAGGTATTTCTGCCTCTGGGGCTGCAGAGTCTGGATCTGTGATTGTGGGCCATCTGCTGTCCCCGTGTTCCTGCTCGACAACTGCTACTACAATTGTTATTATTAGTCTTATTACTATTATTGTCATTATTATTCCTATCACTGTCATTCCTATTATTATTACTTTATTAATATTAGAACAAGTCGGCTCTATGAGCCGGCTCCTTTAAGTGAACGATGGGAGCCAGCTACTAACTGAGAGCTGATTAGAGCAGGCTCATAGAGCCTAGGGAGGCACAATGCAAATACCACCTAGAATTTATTTTTCTATAGTAAAATAGTAATTGTAGTGTTAATATTAATAAATTAGTAATAATAGGAATGACAGCTATAGGAAAAATAATATCAGTATTAGTAACATAGCCAATAACAACAACTGTAGTAGCAGTTGTCGAGCAGGAACATGGAGGTAGCAGGTGGCCCACAACCACAGATCCAGTCCCTGCAGCTCCGGAGGCAGACACACCTGCTGAAAGCGACAGAAGGAGACAGGAGAGACACTAGAAAGCACAAAACTATGGGAGAGAGAAGCTGTTGAGTTAGTAACATGCATTAATGGGATAAAAATGCAGACAGATGGAGAGGGAGAGAAGGAGAGAGGAAAGAGGCGCATCATGGGAAGTCTCCCGGCAGTCTAGGCCTATAGCAGCATAACTAAGGGATGGTTCAGGACTCACCTAAGCCACCCATTCTACTTTTGGAGACTCTAGGAACCACAAGTAACCCTGCATTCTGGGAGTGCAGTGTTCTAGATGGATAATATGGTATTATGAGATCTTATGAGATTTTACAGGGGGCCAGTGCAGAGAAGCTAATATTGGAGAAATATGATCTCTTTTCCCAGTTCTTGTCAGTACATGTGCCGCAGTATTCTGGATCAACTGGAGAGTCTTAAGGGACTTATTCGGGCAGCCGGATAATAAGGAATTACAGTAGTCCAGCCTAGAAGTAACAAATGCATGCACTAATTTTTCAGCATCATTTTGAGACAGCATGTGCCTGATTTTTGCAATATTACGTAGGTGAAAAAAAGGCAGGCCTTAACGTTTGTTTCATGTGGGAGTTAAAGGATAAATCCTGATCAAAGATAACTTTGAGGTTCCTTACAGTGGTGCTGGAGGCCAGGGCAATGCCATCTAGAGTAACTATATCTTTAGATAATGTGTCTCGGAGGTGTTAGTAATTACAATACAATAATTTGGGAGACAGATGTATCATCCCAAGTACAATAATTTCAGTTTTGTCTGAGTTTAACATCAGAAAGTTGCAGGTCATCCAGGTCTTTATGTTTTTAAGGCATGCTTGAAGTTTAGTTAACTGGTTAGTTTCATCTGGCTTGATCGATAGATATAATTGGGTAGCAATGAAGTTTATGTAGTGTTTCCTAATAATATTGCCTAAAGGAAGCATATATAAGGTGAACAGAATCGGTCCAAGCACAGAACCTTGTGGAACTCCGTGACTAACTTTGGCGTGCACGGAGGACTCACCGCTAACATGTACAAACTGAGATTGATCTGATAGATAGGATTTAAACCAGCTGAGTGCGGCTCCTTTAATGCCAATTACATGTTCCATTCTCTGTAATAGGATGTGATGGACATTGGTGTCAAACGCAGCACTAAGATCTAACAAGACAAGTACAGAGACAAGTCCATTGTCTGATGCAATTAAAAGGTAATTTGTAATTTTCACCAGTGCTGTCTCTGTGCTATGATGCACTCTAAATCCTGACTGAAAATCTTCAAATAAACTATCGTTATTGTTTAGAAAGTCACACAACTGATTGGCGACTGCTTTCTCAAGGATCTTAGAAAGAAAGGGAAGGTTAGATATAGGTCTATAGTTGGCTAAAACTCCTGGATCAAGGGTGGTCTTTTTAAGAAGCAGTTTAATTACAGCAATACAAGAATGAGAATTAGAAAATAACTCCTCCTCTTACAGTTCATGCCATGTTTTCCACGAACTCTGACAGTTATTGCTGTGCTTCCTGACTGCAGTACCTGCTGCAGCAAACAGTAGCACCTACTTAACCACAACATCCTGTTGAAATGGTTTTCTGCATCTCTGTGACCTGTGCTAACGGTTAAGTTCTCATCTCCAGTTGAGCGGAGCATCCGGTTGAACGATGGGCCCCTTGCTGTGCAAAACATCATATGTAAATGTCTCCAGGTTGTGGCCGACATCAGTGCCTTTTTATATACCAGCTTTATGCATGCTTAAAAATAACAATGGCTTACTGATAACAGCTTGTTTAGCAATTTTTGTATCTGATCACGTGTTTTATTTTTGATGTAGAGAGGTTGAGGTTTAACCAATGTCTTGTTTGTTTTTTATGTTTTTATCATATATAGAAAGAGTTTTTCCTGTGCTCCAACTGTATAAAAAGGAGACACAGAAGGACGTAGTTCTTCTTTTTTGTTTTTCTTTCTTGTGCACTTCTTTTGCTGTTCTGGTCTCCATAGACCAGACTCTTTATATATTTGATTTTCTTTATTCTTGATTTACGTTTTGTTGAGAGGTAGAGAGGGTTTTTGTTACCAGTTAAAATGGCATTTTTTAGCAGCCATTTGCCTTTTACTTAGAGGATTGTGATAATCCATATTAGATTTGTTCACCTTTAAATAAAAAAAAGATTGTACACTCTACAATTGAAATACAGTTTCCGTAATACTCTGAATGCCAACTGCCACACCCTCACATCTAAAAGGTATGATCCTTCTTGGGATAGATTGACAAATTTAGTAATTATTTGATGCTAAATTATCAAATTGGTGTTGAACAGCTAAATGTTAATATTGAACCCTCTCAGTACCAATACCTGATGCATGATTAAGCAGCTATAAGTCAACCATTTGACCTGTTGCAAATATTATTGAATGATATTTGATTGGTTGCTAATATCATTATATGATCTTTGACCTGTTGACAATATTGCTGAATGATATTTGATTGGTTGCTAGTATCAGTGAATGATCATTTATCTGTTGCTAATACTTTTGAATTATATCTGATTGGTTGCTATTAGTACTGAATAATATTGGTATTGCTGCTAATACTATTGGATAATCATTGGTTTGTTGTTATTAGCATTGTATTGAGTTTGACTAGTTCCAGAAGGCATTGAATTGTATTTGATCTGCTGTTACAGCTATTGATTTGACTTTGTCTGGTTGCTAGAGGTGTTGATATGTAGTTTATTTGTTGCTTTTATGTGGACTGAGGATTTGATTTGATTTGGAGTTTTTGTTAGTGATAGAGTTATAGGGGGCTTGATATTGCCTCGTTAAACTGGGCAAGGCTCTTGAACCCATTCTTGAGTGTCCATCAGGCAGTGTCTCTCAGGCTGTCTGAGGTACCACTAGATTCTTCTACAAACTGCAGCACATACACTTGGTTGCTATCTAGCCTTTTTGAACCTGAAATAAGTGATACAAGCTGGTTATTGTTAGTTAACTTAGGTTTCTTAAGCAGGCTGTAACATAATATTTAACTGCATTTTCATATTAGAAACCTGGTCTGATACCTAGGTCATAGGGCATCAGGTAATCTTCAGATAACGTATCCTTGCATGGAGGGAGTATCAGTTAGGAACCACAACAATAGTATAGTACACTAAATTATCAATAACAATAATAATAATAATAATAATAATAAGTATAGTAAGTGGTTTAGTATTATATATAATAAATACTGTATGTATTTTGTGTCTGACGGATATCACGCTGAGGCAACCAGACAATGGACTCAAATGCAAGACTTGAAAACACAAAGCAGGTGGAATAAAAGTCTTTTACTTAGAAGCAGGGTTCTGGCTCAATCAGGCAAAGGTTTCCAAAAGCACTAGGCAAAAAGCAATGGGGGGTTTGGAGGCAGGGACCAGTGAGTTTCCTTGATGGGCTTTACCTGACCCACATGAAAGGTAGGATGCATCCTCATGGATCTGGAACAGCCACTGGATTAATGACCTTAGACCATGATAAGGGTGCGCGGCATGGCTGCTGACCCTGTGCTTCTCCATGTTGAATACTCTGTATGTTTTTATGGTGTGTTGTGCTATGTGTAGTGTTTATAATATTGCTGTGCCTTTCCACTGAAGTGGACAATAAAGTCAATCAATCATTCAGACACAGGAAAGGGACCCACAAACCAGGGAGCCAACTTACGGGACTCCACCAGGAGAGGGAGATCCTGGCTTTCTTCTGGTGAGCCAAATTCCTGAGGAGCATCTGCCGGGCCTGTCTCCAGGTGTGACGGCAGCAGCAAACCAGGGCCCAAGCAGAGAGAACACTGACCTCCCCTTTCAGGGCAGGAAACAGGGGTGGTTGGTTCCAGCCATAAGCACACTGAAAGGCGGAGAGACCAGTAGAAGAGCAAGGCAGTTGGTTTTGAGCATACTCCACCCAGATCAGATGTTTACTAAAGGAGGTTGGGTTTTGAGAGACAAGGCAGCGTAGGCTGGTCTCCAACTCCTGGTTGAGGCACTCATTTTTGCAGTTGGACTGAGGTGATGACTGGAGGAGAGGCTGACGGTGGCGCCCAGCCCTCCAGAACAGCAAACTGGAGACCCCGGTCCAACACAACATCTCTGGGGAAACCATGTAAACGAAACACGAGACAGGACAACCTCTGCTGTTTCCTTGGCGGAGGGTAACTTGGGCAGAGGGATAAAGTGCACCAACTTAGAGAATCTTTCCACAACAGTTAGTATGGTGGTATTAGCTTCGGAGGAGGGCAGACCAGTAATGAAGTCCAGGGAAATGTCAGACCAGGACCAAGGAGTAACAGGGAGCGGCATGTAAAGGACCAGACTGAGGGCAGAAGGAGATCTTGTTCCTGACACAGACTGGGCAGGCAGCAGTGTACTCCCCCACCTCCTTTTCCATGGAGGGCCACCAGAAACACTGCTTAATGACAACATGGTCCGTTTAACCCCCAGATGATAGGAGAGGACGGAAGTCTGATCCCAATGAATCACCTGGGAGCAGAGAGAAGAGGGCACAAACAACCTGTTCGGGGGGCAGCCATCCGGCACAGGTGTGCAAGCAACAGACTGTCTGACTGAGGTGACAGCCCCCACCACACACAATGGACGAAGAATGTAGGTGGGAGAATTAGAGGCAGAGTCAGGGTCTAAAAGGCGGGAGAGAGCATCAGGTTTCACATTCTTAGACCCAGATAGGTAGGACAGAGAAAAAACTATTTTAAAAAAGAGCCCATTTGGCCTGTCAAGGGTTGAGTCTCTTTGTGGACCGGAGATATTCCAAATTCTTGTGGTCAGTCCACACAAGAAATGGATGCTTACCTCCCTCCAACCAGTGATGCCACTCCTCCAGCGCCACCTTAACAGCCAACATCATAGTTCCTCTCAGCAGCTAAAAGTTTCCGGGAGAGGAAGGCACAAGGGTGGAGCTTATTGTCCTTCCTGGAACATTGAGAGAGCACAACACCTACCCCCACATCCGAGGCATCAACCACAAACAGCTCATCCGGGTCCGGAAGGACCAGAACAGGTGCTGTGGTAAAACAGTTCTTTAGTTTCTGGATGGCCTGCTCAGCCTGAGGGTTCCACTGAAACTTGACATTAGAAGAGGGCATGCAGGGGGGCTGCCACTGTGCTGAAGTTCCTTATAAAGCATCTGTAAATATTAGCAAACTCCAAAAAACAATGAACCTGCTTGCAGTTGACAGGGGTGGACCACTCTGAAACAGTGCTAACCTTAGCTGGATCCATCTGAACATTCCCCTCAGACACAATGAAACCCAGGAATGACACAGTGGTAATGTGAAACTCACATTTTTCAGCTTTAACAAAGAGCTGGTGGTTGAGGAGGTGCTGGAGAACAAGCTGGACATGCTGAATGTGGGTCTCTTCATCGGGGTAGAAGATGAGAATGTCGTCCAAATAGATGCACACAAACAGGTTGAGCATGTCCTGGAGAACATTGTTGGCAAAAGCCTGAAAGACAGGAGCTGGGTGTGTTTTAAAAGCAGTCTTCCATTCATACCCCTCCCTTATTCTAACAGGTTAATTTCTCAGGTCTAGCTTGGAAAAAATCTTAGCATCTTGCAACAGTTCAAACCATGAGGAAATGAGAGGGAGGAGGTACCGGTTATTGATTATAATGTCATTCAGGCCACGGTAGTTGATGCAGGGGCAAAGACTTTTGTATTTCTTTCCCACAGAGAAGAATTACGCTCTGGCTGGAGAGGATGAAGGACGAAGGACAAATGAAGCCGGCAGCCAGTGAAGAAACCACATACTCCTTCATGGCCAGCATCTCATGAGCGGACAGGGAATAAAGCCTAATTGATTCTGTGTTACTGTCTGGAAAAACTAGCTGAACAGGTTGAGTGTGGTGAGTTACCCTGCAGAGAAGGCATCTGTCCAAGGCGTTTGCCTCCAAAGGTTTGGACAGAAGAAGGAGGTTCAGGCACAGTCTCTTGGCTAGATCAAAATCCACCAAGAAGACATAGAACCAGAATCCACCAAAACAGGATGACTTACAGAAAAGTGGTACGGCTCAACAGCGGCCTCTTCATTGATGAGCCCGGTCTTTTACTTAAATGGAGGGGTTCTAGTAAGCCTGTAGACTTGCAGAGTTTGAGGAAAGTGGATTGTGACAACAGATATTAGTGTGTTTCAGTGTGCTCGACACTACGTGGGAATTAGGTGTGCGTGTTGTATGATTCGGGAAGAAAAACTGGCTTGTCCTCTCCACTTCCTCTCCCTGGATGATAACTATGACAGGAGGCCTTCTGTTCCTCTGGTAGTCCACCACCAGCTCTTTAGTCCTGCTGATATTGAGCTTCAGGTGATTGTTGTTGCACCATGTGAAGAAGCTTTCTATCAGTCATGCGTGCAACAATGGAGAAGTCGTCGTAAAACTTTTGAAGGTGGCAGGAGACCGACTGGAAGCAGACTGGCAGCAGAGGAGTTGAAGACAGCTTGGACAGGGCCAACAAACTTAATCTGTTCTTTAACAGTTTCAACACACCAGCTCCTGCTCATCCCCCCTCTAACTCAGCTGCTGTCTGCCCCCAGACTCCTCTGAGTCCACTGCTACCCCCTCCTCCATCTTCCTGGGAGAGTTCTACTCCCCCCTCAACTGGCTCTCGGGCTAACAGCCCTCTCCAGACTGATGACTCCCCCACCTCCCCCTGCCTGTAACCTCTGCTGTGAGCCTGACTGCTGACCAGGTGAGAGGACAGCTCAAATCAGGCTGCAGGCCCCGATGGCCTGTGCCCCCCAGCTATGTGGAGTCCTTCAACATATCTTCAACCTGAGCCTGAGTCTTCAAAGGGTCCCTGTTCTGTGGAAGATATCTTGCCTCGTTCCTGTGCCGAAGACACCACGTCCCAGTGGCTCCAAGGACTACAGGTCGGTGGCACTGACCTCCCACGTATTGAAGACCCTGGAGAGACTGGTGCTGGAACAGCTGCGGCCCATGGTCAGACCCCTCCTGGACCCCCTTCAGTTTGCCTACTAGCCCTGGCTGGGAGTTGAGGATGCCATCATCTTCCTTCTGAGCTGCATCTACACCCACCTGGACAAGCCGGCAAGCACGGTGGGGATCATGTTTTTTGACTTCTCCAGTGCTTTCAACACCATCCGGCCAGCCCTGCTGGTTGAGAAGCTGGCAGCGATGCAGGTGGATGCGCCCCTCGTGTCCTGGATTGTTGACTACCTGACTGGCAGACCACAGCATGTGCGTCTGCAGCACTGTGTGTCGGACAGTGTGAGGAGCAACACTGGGGCCCCTCATGGGACTGTCCTCTCTCCCTTCCTCTTCACCATCTACACCACGGACTTTAGCTACCACACAGAGTCCTGCCACCTTCAGAAGTTTTCTGATGACTCTGCTGTGATGGGATGTATTAGCGGTGGTGATGAGACTGAGTACAGGGCTGCGGTGGGTAACTTTGTCGCATTGAGCTGCAGATGGTTCTGCTCACACCATGAGACAAAGTCTAAGGAGCTGGTTGTGAATCTACAATTGGTCAAGGCACCAGTGACCCCAGTTTCCATCCAGGGGGTCAGTGTGGACATGTACCTTGGACTACATTTGGACAATAAACTGGACTGGGCTAAGAACACGCAAGCTCTGTACAGGAAGGGCCAGAGCCGCCTCTATTCCCTGAGGAGGCTGAGGTCCTTTATGGGTCTGTGGTGACCAGTGCTATCCTGTATGCTGTTGCATGCTGGGGCAGCAGGTTGAAGGTAGGGGACGCTAACAGACTCAACAAACTGATCCGTAAGGCCAGTGACATTGTGGGGGTGGAGCTGGACTCTCTGTTGGTGGTGTCAGAGAGGAGGATGCTGGCCAAACTACATGCCATCTTGGACAGTGTCTCCCACCCACTCCATGACGTGCTGGTCAAACAAAAGAGTACCTTCAGTGGAAGACTAATTCCCCCCAAATGCACCACAGACCACCACAGGAAGTCATTGCTGCATGTGGCCATCAAACTCTTTAACTCCTCCCTCTAAGTGTCAGTCTATATGACCCTAAGCCATTCAACTGGACATTGGACCATTAACATCACTGCAAAACTTGAAATAATTGTGCAATATTCTGTTTAATACTGCTGTGCAATATACTCTTTTCAGTTTAAATTTACCTATTTATTGATATTTATTCATACTTCTATTACTGATTGCAATATCCACCGTCTCATAATCATCTTAATAAGCTACACTTAACTTGATAGTACATGCACTATTACTTATTACTTATGTTATTGCATTGTATTATCATACTGTACATACTTATCATCAACCGGTAAATCCACTTTGTACTTTACACTTATTTTAATTTTATACTTATATCCACTTTGTACTTAATTTATCTTGCCTGTATTACAGTGTATTATATTTGATTTGCTTAGTACTTCTATTCCTGTGTGCACTGACGTGATAGTGAGCTGCTGTAACAAAAGAGTTTCCCCTCAGGGATCAATAAAGCATTTCAGAATTAGAATCAGAATCAGAAATACTTTATTGATCCCCGTAGGGAAACTCTTTGTTACAGTAGCTCGTCTTTACGTCAGTGCACACAGGAGAAAGTACTAGAAAAAATAAACACTATAAACCAGGTCAGAAATAAATTAAGTATCCTGTCGGTATAAGTATAAGATAAACTAAGTGTCAAGTACCAAGTGGGTTTACTGGTTGGTGATGAAAGTACAGTCTAAAATACAATGTAACTCCTTATGTAATGTTTTGGTGGGATGAGTCTTCCGCTGAAGGTGCTCCTTTGCTTGACCAGCACGTCATGGAGCGGGTGGGAGACACTGTCCAAGATGGCATGTAGTTTGGCCAGCATCCTCCTCTCTGACACCACTGCCAGAGAGTCCAGCTCCACCCCCACAATGTCACTGGCCTTGCGGATCAGTTTATTGAGTCTGTTGGCGTCCGCTACCTTTAGCCTGCTGCCCCAGCATGCAACAGCATACAGGATAGCACTGGCCACCACAGACTCATAGAACATCTTCAGCATCGTCCGGCAGATGTTGAAGGACCTCAGCCTCTTCAGAAAATAGAGGCGGCTCTGGCCCTTCCTATAAACAGCCTGAGTGTTCTTGGTCCAGTCCAGTTTGTTGTCTAAGTGTACTCCCAGGTATTTGTAGTCCTCCACAATGTCCACACTGACCCCCTGGATGGAAACCGGGGTCACTGGTGCCTTCTGATTCTGTTTCTGATTCTGAGGAACCTGAGTTAAAGCGGAAGTCTGAGATGTAGAGTGTGAAGAGAAATGGCGTCAGTACAGTTCTTTGAGGTGCGCCAGTGTTGCTTTTTACAACCTCAGAGGCTTTGCCATCCACTCTCACATACTGTGGCCAGTCAGTGAGGTAGTACATGATCCAGGATGCAGTGTCAGGTTGCAGTTGCATCACCAGTTGATTTTCCCTTAGAAGGCAGGGCTGGAGAAGTCAAAGAACATGACTCTCACAGTGCTTCCCTGCTTCTCCAGGTGTAAGAGGGCCTTGTGTGTCATGAAGATGATGCCATCCGTTACTCCAGTGTGGGGCTGGTATGCAAACTGCAGTAGGTCCAGTTAGCATGGTCCTCAGGTGCCAGATAACCAGCCTCTCAAAGGTCTTCATGACATATGACCTAAGTGCCACAGGTCTGTAGTCATTAAGAGCGCTGGGACATCCTTTCTTTGGCACTGGAACAATGTACAATGTCTTCTTCATAGTTTAGACATCTTCTTTAACCTCAAGGAAAGATTAAAGAGGTGCTGGAAGGCTGCTGTGCAGCACAGACTTACCCTGGGATTGGTTTGGCCGGCCCACTGGCGTTATTTATTCTCTCTGACCTTCACACCAGCTCTCCTGCTGCGGCGACAGCATCGCCATATCTCCTCTGGTATGTGTGCCGAGGGAACTCCAGCTCCACACCGGTAGTACAGTAGCTCTTCTCGGTTATAAGCAACCATTATATCCAGGTAACTTGAAAAAGAGAAAGAAACTTCCTGAAAACACTTTGCAGTGGTGCAAACAAGCTTGCATAAAGAAAATATACAAAGATTAAAAAACAAGGCATTCTAGCGAAAGAGTCCACCATTTCATTCCATTAAAATTTATGTATATGACACTTGAGTCGGACAAAGTTCCTTTCACCCTGCATTGGGGTGGACCTTTTTTTAACAGGACCTTTTTTTAACAGCACACTGTTATAATAACGAGTATGAATGATGCCCAACACTACAACAATAGGGCCCAAGTTGTAATAACTTGGAATTATGATTGATTTTGGTTGTCCTTCATTTTTATGTTCCCCTCATGTACGCAGCTATTCTCCAGAGACATTACTTTTTTCCTTCTAAATTGTTTTCTGGTCCTTTCTTCAGTCTGCACATCACTGTCACTGTTCTCCACTTCAACTCAGTTTAGTCTTTAGTTTTTCTTTTAATTGTTTTTCCCACATGCACAATGTGTTTTATGACCCAGGGACCAAGAACTCTGTTTACTGCTAAAAATGCATAAATGCAAACATGCTAGACATCACACATCATTACAGTATGTGGAAATAACAAAAACACATCATTATTGACAGAGACTTCGGTGTAGACACAGATGTTAGGGGTTAATTTGTTTGGATAAAGTAGCTTAGTTGTACTTACTGTTTCCTACCATCTTTAAAAGATGAAGTCTAAATCAGGGTGCAGCTCTGCAAGCAGGAGCATCCAAGAACAACATTAAACACATTTCAATTGTGTCACAGCCTGGGTATGTGAGGCAATAAGCCAATGAGTGATATATCATTCTTGTGATCACTTTTACCCTCCTGGGTATGCTGGGTAATTTTTATTCTGGATTAAAGATCAGATATCAAACACCACATAGTATGTAGGTCAACCCCTGGTTTGTTGAAGCAGCTGGACTGACTCCAAAATTAGATATAATCCTTGGCTCTGAATCAGGCAAGTTGAGCTGGCCTGTGTTTAAGTGAAAAAACACTCATATTTCATGGCCTGGATGTTTTAACATCTGCCAGCCTTTGCTATCATTTCACTCTGCATATTCCACACCTACATGTCAACATGTGCCCCACCAGATTTTTGATATCTGGATTTTTTCTATTTTTATTTAATTTTTTATTTAATGTTATTGCTATTATTTTTATAATATGTAGTTATGAGCAGTCTTAAAGTCAGTAGGAAATATACCTGTTATTGGTGAAGTGTTGATTATCTTTAGAATGGAGGGAGACAAGCTGTCATACATTCTTGAGGAAATAGCAAGGGACTGGATCGCAAGTGAAGGAGGATGTTTGAGCTACAATCTCCTGCAGGTCGGTATTCGAAATACCAGTAAAACATTTAAGAGTTGGAGGACTGCTTTGGGGTGTGTCACCAAGCTCATTGGCTGCACTACTAATGCCAGACCTAATCGAGGCAACCATGTCTTTAAAAAAGGTAGCATACTCCTCACATCTCAGAGAAATGTGCAGCCTATGTTTAAAAAAATTAAAAGGTTCACATTTTTCAAATCAGTCTCAAAACAATACTCACAGGCCCATATGTATATTGAAACTGTTATGTCGCTGTAATTGCCCTATGGACTGTGGATTTTGTCCCCCATCTCTAACATTGGAATTGCATTAGAAAGGGATCTTTTCACTGCTAGTATGAAAAGTAGGGGCAATTACAGTGACCTTCATGAGAAGAAATACATTTTCTTAGTGAACTCTTGATCTTTAAAAATTACGGTAATCTGTCAATAAAAAGGTGGTCATCCAGGATTCATAGAACCATAGTTACATATGCAACTTTTGTTTGGGGTTGTCATTTGAGATGGAGAGCATGTGACAAACAGTAGTTATCAGTTATTCACACCTGATTGCCAAAAATTCCCACTCCTCATCCATCCTTCCTGCACCAATTTGATTATTTACAAACTGGCTTTTCATCTCCTTTAGAATATGTATTTAAATATAATTGCAAATCATGAAGGTGTTATGGAAATTCTTTACAGAATAATGTGTGGCCTGCTGTGGGCAGCACTTTAACATATGGTGCTGATACAACATGATAAAAACAAAGAGTGACAGGCGATAGTGGAGGCCTTCCATCACAGACATTGCTATGCATAAATAATGTCTATTCACTAGCAGGGACCACACCATCAATTGGATACATTTAAATGTTTTATTGATGAAAGAAGATTGTGTGGGAGGCTTGACTCGCTGTTCGCTTGGTTGGCTACTATGTGTGGGGGAAGCTTCGGTGAGGGATCTGCCGTAGTACCTGGGCATGAAAGACCCCCTCAGGACCCTACGAAGAGGTGGAAGGAGAGGAGGAAAAGGGAGAGAGAAATGGTGAGGGGGGAGGGTGCAGAATACAAGAGCGAAGAGGAGGAGATGGGTTAGGTAGATATTTATGGAAGTGCCATGGTTGAGGTGTGGTCCTGCTCCTGAAGCTCTGCTAGAAAGCTTCATTTCACAAGCAAGGACCACAACATCAACTGGATACATTTAAATGATTTATAGATGAAACAAGATTCGCTTGGTTGCCTACTATGTGTGGGGGAAGCTTCGGTGGGGAATCCACTGTAGCACCCGGGCACGATGGACCCCCAAAAGCCTCCACTTATTTTAGACAAGATTGAGCAGATCTGAGATCTTTGAGATCTGAACGAATGTAGCAATGATACCCTTGGGATTACCAACGACCCATGATTTGTATTAAGTGCTCAGGAATGCCATTGCGGGAGGCCGAGGTAGGCAGCTCCTATCCTGAAGGAGTGACCAGAGTAATGAATGGGAGAAATGCCGGAAAAGGACAATACGTGGCAGAAGTGCTGGTGGAACCAGAATCGAGTAGCCGCTTGTCCAGACTCGGAGATGAAGAGAGGTTCTTATGTGGTTATCCTCTGGGATTTCTGGAATTGCAAGTAGTCTGCGAGTGTCTTGAAAGGTTCAGCAGCGATTGGACCTCAAAGTAGAAGATGGGGTAAGATGGCTGGATTGATTGGTTTTGGTTCGTTTTAGGTAGAATACTATGGTGTCGTCTGAATTGTGACAAGTCTGAAATGCAGTCGTGATAGCATGGATCAAAGTGAAGGGTAGAGGAGGTGAATTCGGAGTATCTGAGGAAACCAGAGCAAGGTTTGAGCAACATGAGGGATTCTGTATCCAGAGCAGATGGTGTGGATGGACTGACAGCAAGCCGGCTGTAAAAGGAAGGTGGCAAGGATTTTGAGCTGGCTCTTGATGTTGAAGTCCTCTGAGAAGTAAGTTTATCTGAGGATGGTTAGAAGCCGGGCCAGGGCTGCCAGTTAGAAGTTTGTAGAAGAAGCTGATACCGCTAAGGTAACTGTGATGGTGTGTGTTTTGATAGCCATCATGGTGTGGGCTTAAGTAACGAAACGGGACAAGGTGATGTGATCAAACGACGGGAAGGTTATATTGTACTGGTTGTGATAGTAGCAGAAACTCTTCCAAGCTGACCAGTAAGACAAGAGGATACAGGGCGCTAAGCTGTTGATGACTGACTTCTGAAAGAGTTGACGATCAGGTATATGAGGGTAAGATTAACATGTTGAATGTCAGGGCTGAATATGGAAGAACCGGTGTTGGATTTGTATCTGCATTGGGGGGCCAAGCTTCTGAACTTCTGGAATGAGAAACAAGAGAGAGCGTCAGCGATAGCGTTGGAATGACCGGGAACACGAGCTGCGCAAAGAAGATATTGGTGAGTAACGGAGTGCCAGGTTCAGTGGTGCATGAACGGCATAATGGATGGGGTGTTGGGAGCGACCTTTGTTTATTACGTTGACGGCTGTGAGGTTATCGGAGTACATGTGGATGGACATGCAGGACCATAGTTCTGGCATCCCGGTGCCAGGAGCCCCACCTCGAGGGAGCTGCTGTGGTTGCTGAGAGTGGGCAGCAGGGGATGCCTTCCCCTGCCAAGGCTGGCTGATGTGATTGCTGGAGCTGGATAACAGGAGGCACTACAACCTGATGTAAATTGCCCAGGATGATGTAGGCTGCTGTTGCTGGTGTAGAAAAAAACTGCTGAGAGGGGGAGTGTTCCGGAGATATTGTGCTCCATCTGAACGTGATTGTGTATAATGAGAGGTGGTTGCTGATGACTCCCGTTATTCATTGTTGCTGGTAACAGTCCGGAGAGTGGCAACAGTCCGGTTGCTGATGTAGGTTGCTGTTACTGGTGTAGAAAATCCTGATGAGAGGTGGATTGTCCCTGAATTACTGTGTTGGTTGCTCCATCTGAACGTGATTGTGTAAGATATGATGAGAGGTTGTTTTTGGTGACTCAAATTATTCATTGTTGCTGGCCTTTCTGCTGTCTTGAGCTGAAGAATATGGTGAACTCCATAAGGGTTCAGAAGACCCTTATGGATTATTTAAAATCAAGGCCAGTTACGTCGCCCGGATTGGCGCTACCGGGGCCCCACCCTGGAGCCAGGCCTGGGGTGGGTGCCCGACGGCGAGCGCCTGGTGGCCGGGCCTTTCCCCACGGGGCCCGGCCGGGCACAGCCCGAAGGAGCGACGTGGGGCCATCCTCCCGTGGACCCACCACCCGCGGGAGGATCCGTAAGGGGCGGTGCAGAGAGATCTGGGCGGCAGTCGAAGGCAGGGGCCGGCGACCAGATCTCCGGACACAGAAACTGGCTCTAGGGACATGGAATGTCACTTCGCTGGGGGGGAAGGAGCCTGAGCTTGTGCGGGAGGTTGAGCGTTACCGGCTAGATATAGTCGGCCTCGCCTCCACGCACAGCCTGGGCTCTGGAACCCGTCTCCTCGAGAGGGGCTGGACGCTCCATTTCTCTGGCGTTGCCGGGCGGGAGAGGCGGCGGGCTGGTGTGGGCCTGCTCATAGCCCCACAGCTCAGCCGTCACGTGTTGGAGTTTACCCCAGTGAACGAGGGTCGCGTCCCTCCGCCTCCGGGTGGGAGACAGGTCTCTCACTGTTGTGGCGGCTCACGGACCGAACAGCAGTGCAGAGTACCAGGCCTTCTTGGAGTCCCTGGGAGGGGTACTAGACAGTGCACCACCCGGGGACTCCGTTGTTCTACTGGGGACTTCAACGCCCACGTGGGCAACGACAGTGACACCTGGAGAGGGGTAATCGGAAGGAACGGCCCCTGATCTGAACCCGAGCGGTGTTCAGTTGTTGGACTTCTGTGCTAGTTACAGTTTGTCCATAACTAACACCATGTTCAAGCACAAGGGTGTCCATCAGTGCGCGTGGCACCAGGACACACCTAGGCGGAGGTCGATGATCGACTTTGTTGTCGTATCATCTGACCTCCGGCCGCGTGTCTTGGACACTCGGGTGAAGAGAGGGGCGGAGCTGTCAACCGATCACCACCTGGTGGTGAGTTGGATCCGCTGGCGGGGAGGAAGCCGGACAGACTTGGCAGGCCCAAGCGTATCGTGAGGGTCTGCTGGGAACGTCTGGCGGAGCCCTCTGTCAGCAGGGTCTACAACTCACACCTCCGGAGAGCTTCTCCCAGATCCCGGGGAGGTTGGGGACATTGAGTCTGAGTGGACCATGTTTTCCACCTCCATTGTCGATGCGCGGCGGCTCGTAGCTGTGGTCGCAAGGTTTCTGGTGCCTGTCGCGCGGCAATCCCGAACACGGTGGTGGACGCCGGAAGTAAGGGATGCCGTCAGGCTGAAGAAGGAGTCCTATCGGGCCTTGTTGGCTCGTGGGACTCCCGAGGCAGCTGACAGGTACCGGCAGGCTAAGCGTGCTGCAGCCCGTGCGGTCACAGAGGCAAAAACTCAGGACTGGGAGAGGTTCGGAGAGGCCATGGAGGAGGACTATCGGTCGGCCTCAAAGAAATTCTGGCAAACCGTCCGACGGCTCAGGAGGGGAAGCAGTGCTTCACCAACACCTTATGCACGGTGCGGGTGGAGAGCTGTTGACCTCGACTGGGGATGTTGTCGGACGGTGGAAGGAATACTTTGAGGATCTCCTCAATCCCGCTGTCACGTCTTCCGAAGAGGAAGCGGAGGCTGGGGACCGGAGGCGGACTCATCCATCACTCTGGCCGAAGTCACTGAGGTTGTTGGCAAGCTCCTTGGTGGCAAGGCTTCGGGGTGGATGAGATCCGTCCTGAGTATCTTAAGTCTCTGGATGTTGTGGGACTGTCTTGGCTGACACGTCTCTGCAACATCGCGTGGCGGTCTGGGACAGTGCCTCTGGACTGGCAGACCGGGGTGGTGGTCCCTCTGTATAAGAAGGGGACCGGAGGGTGTGTTCCAATCACAGAGGGATCACACTTCTCAGCCTCCCGGTAAGGTCTATTCCAGGGTACTGGAGAGAGAATTCGTCCGATAGTCGAACCTCGGATTCAGGAGGAGCAGAGTGGTTTTCGTCCCGGTCGTGGAACACTGGACCAGCTCTATACTCTCCATCGGGTGCTTGAGGGTTCATGGGAGTTTGCCCAACCAGTCCACATGTGCTTTGTGGATCTGGAGAAGGCATTCGACCGTGTGCCCCGGGCGCTTTGTGGGGAGTGCTCTGGGAGTATGGGGTCCGGGGCCCTTTGCTAAGGGCTGTCCGGTCCCTGTATAACCGGAGCAGGAGCTGTGTTCGCATTGCCGGCAGTAAGTCAGACCTGTTCCCGGTGCATGTTGGACTCCGCCAGGGCTGCCCTTTGTCACCGGTTCTGTTCATAATTTATATGGACAGAATTTCTAGGCGCAGTCAGGGGCCGGAGGGTGTCCGGTTTGGGAACCATAGGATCTCATCTCTGCTGTTTGCAGATGATGTCGTTCTGATGGCTTCTTCAAACCAGGACCTGCAGCATGCACTGGGACGGTTTGCAGCCGAGTGTGAAGCAGCTGGGATGAGAATCAGCTCTTCCAAATCTGAGGCCATGGTTCTTGACCGGAAAAAGGTGGTTTGCTCTCTTCGCGTGGGTGGGGAGTCCTTGCCCCAAGTGGAGGAGTTTAAGTATCTCAGGGTCTTGTTCACGAGTGAGGGACGGATGGAGCGTGAGATTGACAGGCGGATCGGTGCAGCGTCTGCAGTGATGCGGGCGCTGTATCGGACCGTTGTGGTAAAGAAGGAGCTGAGTCGAAAGACAAAGCTCTCGATTTACGGTCAATCCCACGCTCCTGCCCTCACCTATGGTCATGAGCTTTGGGTAGTGACCGAAAGGACAAGATCGCAGATACAAGCGGCCGAAATGGGCTTCCTCCGCCGAGTGGCTGGGCGCTCCCTTAGAGATAGGGTGAGGAGCTCAGTCACACGGGGGGAGCTCGGAGTAGAGCCGCTGCTCCTCCATGTCGAGAGGAGCCAGCTGAGGTGGCTAGGGCATCTGATCCGGATGCCTCCTGGACGCCTCCCTCGGGAGGTGTTCTGGGCATGTCCCACCGGGAGGCGGCCCCGGGGAAGACCCAGGACACGCTGGAGGGACTATGTCTCTCGGCTGGCCTGGGAACGCCTCGGGATCCCCCCGGAGGAGCTGGAGGAAGTGTCTGGGGCGAAGGAAGTCTGGGAGTCCCTGCTTAGACTGCTGCCCCCGCGACCCGGCCCCGGATAAGCGGAAGAAGATGGATGGATGGATGGATGGATGGATGGTTGCTCCATCTGAACGTGATTGTGTAAGATATGATGAGAGGTTGTTTTTGGTGACTCAAATTATTCATTGTTGCTGGCCTTTCTGCTGTCTTGAGCTGAAGAATATGGTGAACTGTCCCTTTAACGTGGGCTTGCAGTCACAGTGTGTTGTTGGGGTGTGCGTGATGATGTCACCCAGAAGAGCGCCATTCTGACAGAACTGTGGGCATAACAGGCTGACATGAGAACATTGGAAAGTTTTGCTTTGTTGTCTGTTCTGTGAAAAACAATTCCATTATCTTTTTGCGTTTTTGAGTGGCTACAGTCCGGTCGGAATTATATCAAAAAAGGCTGGTCACCGGGTGACCTCGCTGGAGCATGGTGACACTGTGACGATGGCGGGGACTGGAGTTGTCCTGTTGGGCGATGGAGTCAGAGAACTGCAGTAGCGATGGACTGTCCTTGAATTGCCTCTTCCTCTCTTTTCTGCTGAGGGAGGTGGGCTAGGAAGAGACTGTGTAGGGGCTTGCTGGACTCACTTGCTTTGTGGATGGCTTTTGGATTTGAAACTTTGAACATGGTTATCCTGATTTCATCCGAATAATTCATTGTCCGATGGGGATAGTGAGACGAAGTCCATGTTCGAGATGAGTCTAGTGAATGGATGAATTTGCACATAGTAATGTTA